>NW_006399920.1:1415930-1423457 GCF_000299155.1 Elephantulus edwardii | reverse complement strand
CTGGGGTAATCGGGATGGGTGTGTCAGAGGCAGTGCGGTTGGCGCAGGATAGAGCAGGGTTTAGGGCTGTTGTGCATAGGGTCGCTATGAGTTGGAAACGACTCGACGGCACATGACAAACAAACAAACAGATTTTAAAAATATTGACTTTCTCTTGTCCCACTCCCCAATTCTTACCATCTTGGTTACCACTATTAACATTTTCTTGTGTTTTATTTCAAAGCAAACATGCATGTGAAAGCGTGAATGCACAAACATACCACAACACCCTTGTGTACAAAAAAAAATCATTGTTATGAACTTTGCATGTAAACCAGTAAAATTATTTCTTAAAGAAAAAAACAAGCTTCTGAAAAGAAAAAAAAATGATACTCTAAACACTATTTTATATTTCCCTTTTTTCATGACATTGTTACTGTATATTTGTGAAATTAACATGTAGAAGATAATACTCTACTATTTATTCTTTTTATTCTGGTAGGGTATGTGTTGGGTTATGTAGAATATTATAATGTGATTTAACTTTTATTTTGAATTTTAGTTTTAATAATATAACCTAAATTGGCTATAAAGGGAATATACAATTAATTTACTCTCTGTTTAAGGGCTGAGTTAACCTTTTAAAGCTGTTAGAAAGAAAATCTAAATTCTGTTCACTTATTCTGAATTGATGAGCTAAATTGTTTTGCTTGGATATTGAACATTTCCTTTACATTGTACATAAAATATCAATTCTCCTCTTAGCTTTAGATATTAATAATAATAATATACAGATTTCATTTCATCTCTGGTTTTATATGACAGTTGACACACACAGATACAATTGAAGAATGAAATATTCAAACACAAGCACATAAAACTTAATGAAAGTACTCTCTTCAAATTTTCTTTTGTTGCTCTAATATTTCCAGTGTTGTTTGCTGTTGTTGTTACGTGTCATTGAGTTGCCTTTGACTCATCACAACCTTATTCATAATAGCTCTGAGCCCTGCCTATCCTGAGCCAATCTCACTGTCAGCAGCACACCTATACCCGTTTACCCTAACCACTGTGTCAATCCATCTCACATGAGGTCTTCCTCTCCTCTGCTGTCCTCCACCCTGCCAAGCATGATGTCCTTCTCCAGGGACTAGTTCTTCCTGGTCACATGCCTAAAGAATGTGAGAAAGAGCTTCAAAATGCTTAGCTCTTAGGAACAATTTGGTTTCACCTTCTAGGACAGAACTGTTTGTTCTCTTGTAAGTCCAGGGTATATTCAGTACTCTTCTCCAGCACCATAACTCAAAAGCATCAATTCTTCTTTCATTATCCCTAGTCATTGTCCAACTCTCTGATGCATAGCAAGTAATTGTGAAGCCCATGGTTTGCATTAGGCACACCTTAGTCTCTAGATTGACATTATTGCTCTTCAGCACTTGAGAAATCCTTGACAGAAGATTTTCCTAAGGTGATTCTTTTTTTTTTATTTCCTGACTACTTGTGTCATAAGTGTTGACTGTGGAACCAAGCAAGCTGTAATTGTTAACAATCTGAATCTCTTTTCCATGTATCATGATGCTGCCAATTGGCCCAGAGGTGAGAATATTTGTTTAATTGATGTTGAGCTTCAATCCATAATGAAAACTACAGTCTTTAACCTTCTGCAGCAAATGCTTCAGGTTCTCCTCATTTTCACTAAGCAAGGTTGTATCCTCTACATGACACAGATTGTTGATGAGTCTTCCTCCAATTTTGATGCCACATTCCTCTTCATACACTCCAATCTCTTGAATAATCTGGTATGCATATAGATTTAAAAGTTATGGAGACAAGATGCATCCCTGACACACCTCTTTTCTGATTTTGAACCATGCTCCTGATTACTCCAGAAATAAGGAGAAGAAGCTCAATGTGTCATCACCACTAGATGTCAAGAAAGTTAGTGTCATGGAGGACTTGAGTGCTGGGCATGCTGAAAGTAATGTGGGCACACTCATTGTATGGAGATAGGAGGAAACCCACTAGGAAAGGCTGACCTAGAACTTGAAATTATCTCATCCTTTGTGGCAGATACTTTAAAGCCTGAGTCAATATGCAGCATTATTATATTAGGGAAGGTTGTGATTGAAGTCAGGGAAGTAAGACTTAGAAATAGATGTAAACATTACTTGATCCCCCCAAGCTAAAAACATATATATGGAAAATTGGAGGACAAAATTCAGAAGAAAAAATTTAGGAGCACTCAAAGTTCAGAATGTGTATAGAAATATTTATCAATTCTGAAGAGATAGGCAAGATGGCTTAAAGCAAGTATGAATAAGAAAGGTCGGTTCTGAGTATGTTACAGGTAAAACTAAGGTCACTAGCATGCAGAATCAACAGGACAGAAATTGGTTTACTCCACTTGCAGCAATTCTGTTAGATATCTGGGGCACATGAGTTTTATACATGTTTTGATTGGTATTGTGTGAGCTGACATCTAATCACATATTTTCATATACTATATCCTACCAATCGCTTTTACAGACTACATGCTTGATAATTTGCTCTTTTAAATTTCCATCCTACTTAGATCCACAATCAAAATCTTCTTGTAAAGAAATCAAAAGACATATTGCATTGGAAATATCTGCTGTCAGGGAACAAAGTGATACAAAGCAATGATATCAGTTTAAATACTAAGGTATACCTGATCCAATCCATGGTATTTATAATTGCTTTCCATGAATCTGAAAGTTGGAAAATGAATAAGAATGACAGAAGATGAATCAACTCCTTTTAACTGAGGTTTAAAGAATAGTACTGAGTAGTTTATAGATAGCCAGAAGAATGAACACGTCTTTCTTAGAGGAAGTCCAAACAGGATGAACCTTAGTATTAAGTATAACTTTTAACATGTTTTTTGGCCATGTTGTCAGGAGGGACCAATCTTTGGAAAAACTTTTCCTGCTGGGAAATTTGGAGTATCAGAGAAAGAGAAGACCCTTAACAGGATGAAAAATCTATGAGGGATAATATGTCTTACTTTTGGATATGTTCACAGATAAATGTTGTCGTTGTGTCCTAACCCATAGTTAACCCTTTGGCAGGTTTTCAGAGGTAGTTAAATGCGAAGGAAGGGCAGATTGTCTATCTTTCTTCCTCAAGCAGCAGGTGAATTCAAACAGCGTGCCTTTGGAATGAAGAAAAGCTTCTTACCATTAGACCACCAGACAGTTACATGTAGGGTTATTAAATTTACCTGTATTTGTATAGTATCTTGGATCAAATTGCAAATCCAACGAATACAGAGATGATGTTTTCTATATTTTCTGAGTCCCTTCCCTATACTAACCATTAGGTGACTACTACTCTGCATTCGATATCATGCATACTCTTTTGAAGAAATAATGATAGTATCAAGACTTACAGCCTGACACCTTCTTTACTTTTTCTCTAAAGTTTCTCTCTTCTACTCTAATAGAGTTGTCAAACACAAATACCACTTCTTAGGGCTCTGAATACGTTTTAAAGTGATACTGAGAAATCTTTTCCCCTGTAAGTTTTTCTTTGTTTTCTTAGTTGTATTGCAAACTCAAAGAATTTATTAAAACAAAAATGCTTTCAATGCTGTATTGGTCCAAAATACATATCCTGCATCTTGTAACACAGGAGAAAATCTATTTATGTGCAGAACTTCATTCATTTGGGGGAGGCATATTTGTTTCTGAACAGTAGGATTAAGTGTTCCCTATTGCAAACTTGGGCTTACTGTCAGATTAAGAAAGGGAACTGAAATACAGGTTCATTTTTTAAAAAGGAGTGTAGCTGAATATACCCATCGGTAAAATCACTATAACCATGGCCCGCAGCTGCCCTTTGGGGTCCTGTTATTTGCACACATTTCTTTAGTTAGTTCTTGGCTATCGGTCAATGTGATATGAAAGCTAAACATGTGGATAGTTAGGTTTACTTCAGAGACACTTTTAAGGCATAATGATTGACAAGTCATTCTCTGGATTTTAAGAGGCACTCATGAAATGAAGTTTCAAAGGCACTTTAAATAAGCACATTTAAAAAAAGAAATTTGCAGCTCATGATAGTGAAGTTGAGATTTCTGCCATTAAAAATGTATTAAATGAACAAGGCTGATGTTTAAAGTAGCTGTGACTTGCCACTCATTGAAATTATGAGTTTCTGCTGTTTGTTTTCTCCACACTTTGACTTTCCAATCTCACAAATATATATACTAATGGATGTGTAATTTATACTTTAATACATAACTATTTTACATAGGCTGTTTGCCTAGTGCATGTCTGCTGAGTTTAGGGGTATCACATCTATGTAAAGTGGACTTCATAGATGGTTGGCAATTTACCATGTCACTGTTAACACTCCAGATTCTTAATGTAGAGGAGATTTTTATATCACAAGCTTGGTCAGTGATAGTGGCAATAGTGTGTCTGAAAATACTTACCACTTAGAGAGTAATATTTCTATTTGATGAGAAGAGAGGATTTTGAGTTTTCTCTGCGTTAAAATACTCACCTTATGAACTTAACTCCACTGCCTTCAGCTTTAGAAACATTTCTAGATTTACGTTACTGTTGTTAATGTGTCATCGAGTCACCTGCAACTCAATGTGATCTTATGTACAACAGCCCTGAAACCAGCTCTATACTGTGCTAACTTTACTGTCTTTGACATACCTACCCTCATTACCCCAGTCACGGAATCAATCCATCACATCAGGGGGCTTTCTCTCTCCATCCCTCCACCCTTCCAAGCATGATGTCCCTGTCCAAGGACTGGTCATCCTTGAAACATGTAGGTTTATAGTATACAATCATTAGCAGCAACTGCAGTCAAAAATTAATAGTGAGAAGACTATAAAGCATTTTTTAAAAAGTTATGAATATAGAGGCCAAATTGGCTCTCATTTATTGGTAGTTGTGACATTGAAACTGTCATCTTACTTTATTTTTCACAAAGAGAACACCTATGTAAATAACACATGTGTACAAATGTGTAGAAATGATAAAATTATGTAATACTTCTGCCACAGTTTATTCATACTCTTGTATGTCTCCTTTTAGTTCAAGAAGTGAACTTGGCTTCATTCACCTTCCTCCATTCAGTTATCTAAAAATGGGGTTTTTTTTAGTGTACTTGGCATTTGTATAATACAGATATAAGCCAAGGACAAGTATTCATAGATATTAACAATCAGAAACTAACAGTTGAAACTGTATTCTTTGGAAGTGTAAACACAGTGAGTTCTGTGTAGGCATAAATGGCATTAATAGTAATCTTGTTTTACTTGGCACTAAGATCCTAGTCATCACATTGATATCACAATTATCACAGCCATCATCTGACTCTGGCATTTAATTGGAGCAGTAAACCTAGTAAAACTGATACATGATTGCTTTTGGCTTATTAATTGATGTAAAACATTATCAGATCATCTTAAATTAAACTGCTTAAGTGATGTTTCCTCTAATTATCTCTTACTGATATCAACCTAGGGAACTTTGGAATTGTAATCTTTAGAGACTTGTGCTAACTCAGAAGTGGCACGTTTCTGGATGATTTGAATCCACCAGCTGCTCAAAAGGGAAAAAATGGACATTCTTCTCCCAGGAAATTTATAGTCTGCCAAAAATCCACTGGAAAGTCAGTTACAAGTTAACTCCAACTCAGTGAATTTTTAAATGAGTTTTGGTATCAGTGAAGTGGATCAATAATCTTGACTCATATTTGTCATATTCCTGCTAATATATCAAGTTCCTTTCTTCATGTATACCTCACATTGAAATTTTGTGATCTCTTTATTAGAACTAGCCTGTCATCAATTAAAGTGTGTGTGTCATTTCAGTTGCTAACTCTATGAGATTATGTCATGAATTAGACAAAAAACCTGCATGGTCCACTTCAAACTAAAAGTCACTGCAAGGGGAGAAGAAACAAATAATCAAATGGTACTGGGAGATATTAAGGTTGGGGGAGCACCAGATGCTGTGCTGGAGAAGGAGGGGCAATCTCCTTCTGTACCAGTTGGATCCCATTCAATGGCACATAACAAAGACATTAAAAAAAAAAAGGATAAAATGAGTCTGTGAAAACAAGCAATCATGGGCACAATGTGAAGCAGCCTAAATTGGAGGACAACTAGAAAGACTGTATTATTCATTAAAGGAACAAAACAGACTGTCTTTACTTTTGTTACTCAGATCAAAGCAGAACTTCTGACAAATAAAAGAAGAATTCCAGATTATAAGGGTTATAACTAACTGAGGCTAAATATCAAGAAAACAAAAATTCTCTCCACTGGTCCAATTGACAGCATCATGATAGATGGTGAAGAGACTGAGATTGAAAACAGCTTTAGTTTACTTGGCTCCACAATCAACAATCTTGGCACCAGCATCAGGAAATGAAAAGATGTATTGCGATGGGAAAGTCTGCTGTTAGTGGCCTCTCCAAATTTCTGAAGAGCAGTGATGTCACTCTGGAGACTCAGGTGCACCTGATCCAGGCCAGGGTCTTTGAAATCAATTGTTATGTGTAAGAAAGCTGAACAATGACTAGGGAGGAGAGAAGGAGAATTGATGCCTTTGTGCTGTGATGTTTAAGAAGAGTATTGAATATACCATGCACTGTTAAGAGAATGAAAAAGTTCATCCTGGAGAGGGTTAAACCCGACTACTACTTGGAGGCATACTTTGGACATGTTGCAAGGAGGTACAAGTCCTTGGAGAAGAACATCATGTTTGGGAGGGTGGAGGAACAGAATAGGAGAGGAAGACCCTCTATGAGGTGGATTGATTCGTTGACTGGGGTAATGGGGGTAGGTGTGTCAGAGACCGTGAGATTGGCACAGGATAGAGCTGGGTTTAGTGCTGTTGCACATAAGGTCACTATGAGTCATAGGCCACTCAATGGCACTAGCAACATACAACAACAACTGATTTCTGCATTGGTGTAAAGGGATGGCCTTGCTAAAAGAAGGAGAACCACAATAGGCCACCAACTTCTCAACGGCTGGGAGCAAGATTTGGCCAGTTTCTGTCAATTTGTCACCAAAGAAATCTTTGAACTAAATATTTCTCGAATGGGTATAATTAGTACGGAAAAAGTGCTCATATCTTTTGACATTATGACCACCAGGACGTTAGCTCTTATAGGTAGGAAAACAGTAGATACTATAATGACTGACCTTGAAAGGACTTGCTTCCTAAATGTTCTTGGTTGTACTTCAAATGGCATGAAATTAAAGGTGATGGGGGAAACATAAAGGTGATAGGAGTGCTTTCCCCCTGAAAAACTGTCCAACAGCATGACTTGTTGTTGTTATGTGCCATCGAGTCACTTGCGACTCAGAGAGACCCTATGTACAAGAGCTCTAAATGCTGTTCTATCCTGTGCCAACCTAGCCATCTCAAACGCACTTATTCCCACCGCTCCAGTCATAGAATCGATCCATCTCACTAAAGGTCTTCCTCTCCTTCGCTGCCCCTCCACTCATCAAACATGATGTCCCTCTCCAAGGACCAGTCCCTCCTTGCA
>NW_006399920.1:1400613-1401879 GCF_000299155.1 Elephantulus edwardii | reverse complement strand
TCATTTTTGGATAATCTTCAGTATAATTTTGCTTGCATGTGAAATCAATGATACTGTTCTGTAGTTTCCACACTCAGTTGGGTCATCCTTCTTTGGAATGGGAACAAATATAGATCTCTTCCAGTCAGTTGGCCAAGTGGTTGTTCTGCAGGTTTCCGGATAATTCAAATTGTCTTTGAATTGGTACTTCTTTATTCTTTGTTTTTTAAATATACAAACTAACAATTTTTTGGTCAAAGAAAAACAATTCAAATTTAGAAGTTCCTTCATTTATATTTATTATAATAACAATCTCAAATTGAGGTTAAAATCGTTTAAGCATTATAAACTTCCAACTTATTTTATGAGTGAATTATTTACGCTGTAGGTTTTGCTTTTATTTTGTTTTAACCTGCAAACACCTTTTAGAGAATATTTCATTATTTTAATATATGAAAGCAGTGTACCCTAGGGGGGTGTGTGTGTGTGTGTGAAAGAGAAATACATGTTCTTTCCCTTCAGTAATTCTTACGCACTTTGGTTTATGACATTAAGGAATTCAAAATGCATTTGCACTTTCCACACTTCCTCCCTGTGATTCTCATGTTAAGTCTTTCTTATGTCTTCTTCCTTTCCTTCCACAAGTGTTTCCTCTTACATGGTTGATTATGCTAAGGAGTGAATCCCACTCTCCTGATTTTGTTCACTTTATAGACTTGCCTATTAATCGAGGGAAAATTAAGCCCTAGTGGTAACTATTGTTATAGGTTTGAAGGACAAATAAGGATAGACTTGGGAGATTCGCGAGTCTCTTTTGGACCAGCAATTTAATTCTTTTTATGTTCATGAATTTTGGCCCATTCCATTAAGGCTCATGTATTATAATCCCTCACTAAATGATTTCACAGAATATATTTTTAATCTACTGTTTTCTCTTTGTTAATATACATATGATGAAATTTTTGCAAATATATTTCTGACATTTCCTTATAACTAAGACTTCAAACTTCTGTGAATTTTCAGGTTTTTTCTATCTCTTTTCCCTAATTTTCTGCCTCTTCTTTATACATCTTATTTCAATGGTTTACCATTTTCTCCTCATCTTCCCTCTTTCCCTGTTTCATAATTTGAATTGAAATGAAACATTATTTCCCAGATTGTAAGAGTGTAGGAAGTAAAGTAATAATTGTTAGCATCATTCCTATTTCTTGTGCATTTAAGACTAAAACATGATTTTCTCATCTTTCATAGCCATTTATTATTTATCTTTTTATTATTATTGATAAT
>NW_006399920.1:1389877-1400513 GCF_000299155.1 Elephantulus edwardii | reverse complement strand
GTCAGACGAAGCTTCAGAATCCTTGACTCCAGGGAACACTCTGGCTTCACCCTCTCCAGGACAAACCTGTTTGTTCTCCTAGAAGTCCATGGTATATTTAACACTCTTCTCCAGCACCACAGCTCAAAGGCATCAATCCTCTTTCTATCAACCCTATTCACTGTCCAACTCTCATTCTAATAAGGATGAATGGGCTGTAATGCTATGGCAGTACGGGCAAGTCAGTGTTCCAAGACTAGATAATGGGAACATTTTGCCAAAAATAACTTTACTAATTTTTTTATGCCATAATGTCCTCAAAGAAAGAAAAGTTCAAAAATTTTATTAACTCAACTTGTGTCTATACGAAAGTCATAACTGATGACCATATCTGCGAACAGCAGCCACCTGATAGTCAACACTTTTTGTGAGGAGAGAATGGGATAAGTGGATGCAGCCTGGGATTCGTGAGCTGAATGAGTCCCTCAGGATGACTGAAGTAAACTTTGCAGAAGTTTCTGAGTGACTTTAGTTTGTGCCAAAATAATCCTAGAAACTCTTTACTATAGCTTCAGAAAGGTCGTGATTGTGTGCCAGCAGAATCCTGATGACAAAATGAAGATACAAAGACAGCAATGATGACGACATCAGTTCAGAAGTTAAAGAATACCTGTAGGTAACTCCAAGACAATTCATTAATGATAGTGATGAGGCGTTATTCTCCAGAGTGTTCTGAGACATGGATGATAATGAATGAATAAAGAAAATGGTTTATGTTACAGTGAAAGAATTTTTCTTCTGGGGAATTGTATTTGTTGATTTCAAAGACTTTCATGATTAAAAATTATTTCAGTTATGTTTGGGGGAAACAGTAAATTGTAAGCACCATTTTGTTCTTAGAGTTTTAAGTCTAGGGTTCCTCATTATTTCATTTTTGCTGTTGTTTTTGTGACCGGTCAGGACTGACTCATAGCTCACCCTCAAATAGGTTTTCAAAGGCAGGTAATTGCATAGGAGGAGACTGTCCATTTTTTCCCCATGGAGCAGCTGGCAGGTTTGAACGACATATTCTGGGGTTGACAGTCCAATTCCTTAGCACTAACACAACAGCCTCCTAATTTCTCATGCAGTCTTACTCTGATTTTAACATGGGGCCTCATTTCCATTATAAGCCCATTCAGTTGACGGATCTTAAATAAAATTTCCATGAGATCATTTTTATCTTGATAATACTAAATCTGTTAGGCAGAAAAAAATTAAGATTCAAGGCAGCAAATTTATCAAAAGAAAATATAGAGGGCTTCAAGGTTTGCAAAATGTGTAATGCATGTAAAGTTTGTATAATATATGGTAAGAATTTTTAAAAAGACACCTGTTTTAAGAACATGATAGACTATATCTATTACCATAGTTTAAACTTAATCTTAAAAAGAAAAAAAATTCATACACAATGGTTTCTTAAGATGTTGAAGGTTTAATACTATATTTATTATTATTTAATGTATTTTATTTTATTTAGTCGATTTGTGTTTACCTCATATCTTAGATATCTAGGAATGTATTATATTTTTAATACATATCTGTGGAGAATTTTTTAGGGCTGTATAGTTACAAAAACTAATAGATTGAGAAATTATAGTACATTGACACAATGGAATATTATGCAGCACTCAGGAGCAATAATTTTGTAAAATACTACCTAACATGGGAGGCACTGATGAGCATTATGCCAAGTGAACTAACTCAATCTCAGAAAGACAAATACTGTGTAAGACCATTATTGTAGAACAAGTTAGAGGATCCGAGGAGGGGAGTGGAGAGCAGAAGCAATTTGATGGGTGGAGGGATGTTTGAGTAAAGGAGGTGTGATAGGAAAGACAATGTATATGGACTATGTAAGTTAATTAGTATAAAATAAAATTTTAAAAAAACAAAAAAAAGTTATAAATAAGCTGACTACCAAATAGAGACGTTTCATTAGATAATATCCATCCATCATTTTTTTAATATTTTACATCGTTGATATGTTGATTTAGTAGGAGAGGTAAATATAATTTAGGTTTTCTTTGTCAAAATCATTCAGAGCTGAGCTCATAATTTTAATTTTCTTATAAAACTGCACATGATTGATTTTGAGTGAGAAGTACATTGTTTAGGTTTTCATTTATTAACCATATACTTAGATCTTAAAGTAATCACTATATGAACATTATTAATTTTTCATTTAGAGGGAAAGAGAACTTAACAGAACATTGAAGCCATGGCATAATTAAAACAAAATGGGCTCTGAAGACACAAAACCTATATTTGAATCTCATTTGTAGTGATTCCCACCAGCCCTGTGGCCTGTCATGTCTATTAGCTTTCTGAATGCACTTACAGGCCGCACTGTGTGTGCACATCACAGAAGGTGTTTGTAACAGGCTTATGATTATAAGTAGAAGCCCCTCGTCTATGTTTCCTTATTTTATTGTTCTTTTTATCTATTTTTAATTGTGTTTTAAGAGACCAGGAAGAGCAAGTGTGTCCTAGGGGAATTAAACAGTGAATTAAGGGGCTATGTGTGAGATTGACTGGCTGGTTAGTGCGAACCAATCTCTTTGTGTGCCAATGTTATAGAGAAGAATTCACACAGACAAAAACAGACCCTTAAAGCATATACCTTAAGGGAGCTCTGGTGACCTAGTGGCAAGACACTGCACTGCAATCCCAGAGGTACACAGTTCAAATCCACCAGATGCTCTGCTGGAGAAGGAGGAGACAATCTCCTCCTGTACCAGTCAGATCTGATTTGACGACGGTACACACAAAAAAATAATACAATAAAAAAATAAAATAAGTAAAATAAACATTTTTTTAAACAAATATACCTTAGTAAACAACCAGGAAAATGCATGACTTGAGAAAAAATCCTGACGTAAACTGTGTGTACACTTTTTAACAGTTCATATCAAGATACATATTTATACATTTAGCAACTGGTTATTGAAGATTGCAGTGAATTTCAAGAGTTAGCGAGGTTGAATGAGACAACCTCAAAACTTTTGGTGTTTTAGGATATTTTTATTTAGTACTTAAAGAGTAATGGTCATTTCCAGCGGTAGATGCCCCAGGGCACTGGCCTGCACTGATGCCCAACCATTACAGGCCTCGCTGTAGCCTCAGGCCTGTCACCATTCAGCAGGGGCCTGCAGGCTATTTCTAACTTTGCTCCACTTGTTGTCTTAAACCATCTTCTGAGACTGAGTGTAATCTGTTATCCAAAGTGGCACTACCTCTCATCACTGACAATTTTTTTATCCCCTCAGACTATTTAAGAAATGATAACCTTTTTTCCATGTAAAAATGAGCCCAGGAAATAATTATATTTTATTATTTCACTGAGCTGAGATGCCCATCCATTCCCTGCTTGTCTTACGTTTTATTCCTGTAGGAAAATGAACTTCCTTTGCTTCTGATAGCCTAACTGGATTTTCCAGATTACATTAGATGCCATTATCTACATTATGTACTTAGTTTGATAATAAAGAGCATTACTGCAGCTCCTCTTTGGTACCTAAGAAGATTAGGTATCATTTCTAAATTATAAGCAAAGTCTAAATGAGAGAGAAATAGATGTTTCAAGCCAGGCCTGGGGACACATTTAAAGAGCCTTGGTGGCACGTGTGATTATAACCACTTGGCTGCTAACTGAAAGACCAGTGGCGTGAAGTCATCACTCTTCTTGGGAGGAAGGTGTGGCATTCAGCTTATGAAAACATTTTAGTTTTGAAAACCATGAATGAGTAATGCTGTTCAATCTTATGCTATGAGTTGGAATCATACAAAGGCAGTGGGTTTGGGGTTTGGCGCAGGACCAAACTTAAGCTTGTTGTTTATTTATTTGTCATTATCTTTCCAAAATGTCATATATAGTGAAACCTCTGAGGGACAGAATTGTAAAAGACTACCTCATTTTGCCTTGTGTCCCAGTTTTACACATCTGTCGTGGTGTAATGTTAACACCCATTTCTGGCTCTTCGTGGACAATATGTGTACTTTCCTTTTCTTATAGCTTTCCATATGAGAGTTTTCAATAGATTTATCAACCTTAACAAAACGGATGATACTTTAAAGCCCATGTGTTGTTTGTGACTGATTTCAGCACATAACAACACTCTCAGATAAAGTAGACTGCCCTATATAATTTCCAACTTCAGAAATCTTTACAGACGCAGCCAGCCACGTGGTGTGACTGGTGGATTCGAACCACTGAGTTTTTTGGTGAGAAGTGAAATGCTTCATCAAGATGCCACCTTGGTTTCTTAACACTTCTGTAAAGTTCTCAATATCATATAAAATATGGGAGGAGAAAAAGACTACTGAGAATTTTCCTAATAGAAATAAATACTTCTTTGAGAAGAAAAAAATAAGGAAGAAAAATTTGAAGTAAATGTTATTTTGTTCAAAATTTCTTAAAATAAGAATGCTAGGGCTCATATAAAATGGTACCAATAGGTAAAAAATAATTAAAAAATGTGCTGAGAGGTTTCTGAGGTTCTTGAAATTAATATAGACATTCATAAAACTTTATTATTCTTGTTATGTACTATGCAATGTGTAGAACATTTTTATTAAAGTTTTATATTCAATTTTATTTTTATTCTTTTAAAATTGCATTCCTCAATTATTTGGCATATATCTTCTTAACCAGCATAGTTGTACCACACTTATTTTAGATGAGAAATCTTTATAATGGCTTAAAATATAGTCACGATAAGTAAGTATGGATACTGCATAGTAAGTATCCTATTCAGATTTTGCAGTATATTGTAACAAGTCTTATACACTAGTTATGCTAAACTCTGTACTGCTATGATTGCCAGGGTGCTTGAAAAGCAGCATTTCTTCTAAATGACCAACATTGTTTAAAACAGTTAAGGCAATCTGGAAGTCCTCTAATAAAGTATACTGGTGGTGCTAAACCATATAGAAACCGTGATAGAATGTGAAGTAAATGTAAGTCCGTTGTTATTGTTATTGAGTAGGTTGAGACTCATAGCTACCCTCTGTACAACAGCCCTAAATCCTGCTCTGTTCTGTGTCAATCTCACTGTCTCCAACACACCCACCCTGATTATCGCAGTCACTGAATCAATCCACCTCATAGAGGGCCTTCCCCTCCTGTGCTGTCCCTCCACCCTGACAAGTATGACATCCTTCTCCAAGGACCGGTCCCTCCTTGAGACATGTCCAAAGTATGTCAGACGAAGATTAAGAATCCTTGCCTCCAAGGAGCAGCCCGGTTTAACCCTCTCCAGGATGAATCTGTTTGTTTTCTTAACAGTCCATGGAACATTCAATTCTCCTCTCCAGCACCACAGCTCAAAGGCATCAATTCTCCTTGTATTCTTACTAGCCATTGTCCAGCTCTCTGATGCATAGCAAGTGATTGCAAAGACCAGATGTGTGGCCATTGTTTTAGTTTCTCAGGACTTCTGTTGAAAGTAACACAAAATGAATGGCCTATAGGAACAGAAATGCACTGCTTCACATTTAGGATGCTCATTCACTAATTTACTCACTTATTTCATTGAGTTAGAACTGACTTGATTCATAGCTAGTTCTCCAGCAGGATTTTGAGGTTGTAAATTGCATGGGAAAAGATTGCTCATCTTTCTAGTGAATTTGAATTGCCAGGAAGCACAGTCCCCCTAATGTCAAGGCCACCAGAGTTCCCTGTTTTGGAGGCTAGTAGTTTGAATTGGCAGGGATATGCACGTTCTATAGCCTTCAGGAAACTATTCTTGTCCACCTTGGTTTCTGGTAGTCCTGCATTTCTTCTGCTTTCAGCTGCATCATGATTCCTTTTCAACATGGACACTCTCCTTCTCCCTTTGTCTCTGGTTCTTTTTTGATAAGAATATGACTCATATTCAGTTGGGTAACTCTGCTGCCGTGTGACTTCATGTTAACTGCTATCATCTTCAAAGACGGATTCCAAATAAGGTAATAGACATGAAAACCATAGGTGAAGACTTCAGCAATCCTTCTTTGGGGGCCAAATCAGAGCTCTTATTTCTACTTTAGAATGACGAGAAGACAATTTTCAAAGTGAGTCCTTATGTTGGGTCTATTAATTTAAAATATAATTTCCTATAAATATCTTAGCCATATCCATTGATAACCACTCTGATTATAAAGACTAATCTGGTGAAATAATTGACTATTCTATTAAATTTTATAACTATTGTGACTTACCTTTTCCTGAAAAGAATAACTTCTTGATATGACAAGAATGACAGATTTAGACCTGAAAAAAGCATAATCGAGAAGATTTAAACTAGTAAATTGATTATGACATTTTGCTTCTAAGTTTGGTCTCTATACTATAGAATGGATGAGTTTAAATACAATGTTCTATTTTGTTTTCTCTTCAAAATAGCATTTTTAAAACAAACAAACAAACAAACAAACAAACATTTATTTTCCCAAGTCGTTTCAGACTTTTTGGTGTATATTTTGGATACTAGTAAAATGTAGGCAAAAAGAATATCTTTTTACAAATTTATATCCGTTTAATCTGATAAAATATATAAACACTTCCTCAAAAATCATCTTTGGCCTTTACACTTTATATTTTGTCAGTAATAGAAGAAAATAAACTTTAAAAATAATAAGCTTGCTTTGTTAAAATGCCCCTCTTTTGAAGGTAAACAACTAAACTGGCTTTATTTTTACTTACTACTAGCAAGTATGTGCTTTATTAGCTCATAAATATTGACTTATTTGGAAAATAAACTGGTGATATACCATCTCCTAATATCAAAAGACAGAAACACTAAGGCAAAGACTTGATTTGTACTTTAAAAAGTCAGAAATCTTAATTCAGTATTCATAGGTGAGCTATATATCATTCAGGTAAATGACAATGTACAAGAAAATATTTGTTCTATCTAAGCTTGTTCTTAAGTTTTCCTTTTAGAGGGAGAACACATCTGTGTTTGCCCCGTGTCAGCAGAGGTCAGAACCTGCTTAGGCATGCATTTAGCTGTCTATGAGATCTTCTGGAGGTCTCATGGTTTAGTGATAAAGGATTGTGCTTTCAACCCAGAGGTCTGAATCTATCAATTGCTCTGTAGAAGAGAGATTGACTCTTTCCTCTTGTGCAATTTACTGCTTCTGAAAAACCATGAAGGGTCAACTGAGTCAGTTCTGACTCCATGATATGTAACAATGACAAATTAGGGAAAAGCATTTCCTTTTCTGTTAATAAAAATTGTTGAATTTTATTTTCTCTAGCTGTGAATCTTAATGTATGTTACTCATTGTAATTCAGATCATTCTATGGGGATGTTGGGGGCGGGGAAGAAAAAATTTTTAAACGTCCATCTAAAATCTACTCTTTCTTCTACACTAAGCAAACAATGAGAAAACAGAAAATAAGCCCTTGACTCAGGCATTTCTGCATTCACCATGCCTATAGATTTCAAGTTGAAATAGGCATGATTGGAATTTTAACTTTCCCTTTTGTTTTTTTGACAGATTCATTAATATTTAATCTACATGTCATTTTTAATACTCGTAGTCTCTTCTTTCTTCATCAAATTTTATGAATCTTCCCTGTAGAATATTTCTGGAGAAGGGTGTTAAACTGGGTAAAACAGGTTAGTGTAAAAAAAGAGGAGGAGCTTCACTGAAGTGAATTGACAGAGTTGCTACAACAGAAGACTCAAGCAGAACAGAAATTGTGAGGAGAGCACAAGATTAAGCAAGGCGATGTCCTGTATGTAACACACGGAGTCTTTGTGGGTCAGAACCGACTCATCGGCATGTAACAATAAAAGCAATTGTCTGTAGAGCAGATACAGAATATCTGATATATTAAGCATACCTTCTTTTTCAAAAGTCATGAGAAATATATGCAAAATACATGGGTCTATATATAAGCATCATGACATCATTTGAAATAGTTACAGATGTTCTTCAACTACATACTCAAAGATTTCCTACTCAAGGTTTGTCATTCATAAACAATTTCTGGAAGAGAACTGCCACTTATCATATGAAAAGGCAAAGTCAGATGAGATACTGGCAGTAGGCCGAGTTGTGCAGAACACTTCATTTTCATGTCTACAGCAGAGCTTAATTTTAGATTTCTTCTTTGCGGTTTTTCTAATTTCCAACAAACAAATCCAATGATTGCATTTTAATCTGATAACTAAAGAAATTATTTTTCTTTTATTATATTCCTTGAATGAAAAACCAGTTAATAATGATTGCTTTTATTTTCTCCATTAGGATAATGGAATCTATATGTGAATGCTTGATTTCCAATTTATCTTGTATATCTCTAAGTGTAGCTGATCTTGTTTGACAGCCCCACCTGAATGAATCAGTCTTTTTTACTAAGCAGTGACCTTTTCATTCATCAGGAGAAATATGTGTGTATGTGACTGTGCAAGTGCACGAATGAGCGGAGAGATAGAGGCAAAGAAAGAAAGAAGGAAAGAGAGAGAACATGGTTTATGAAAAAGGAAAAAATAAAATTGTAGAAATTTAAAAGAAAAAAGTATAACTCTTATGTCTACTTAAAATAAGGGTAATCTGGTGGCCGAATCAATAACACGTAATTCAAATCCACCAGCCGCACTGGAGAGAAAGATGGACAATCTCATCCCTGGCCATTTACAGGCTCTGAAAAGCCCCTGAAGTATCCGCTATGAGTCAATTCCACCTTTTTATATAGTACATTTATTCTTTCTTAAAAATGGTCTTAATTTTTCCTATCCTCTTTGCTGATTTTAATTGGCTTGCCTGACATTGACATACTATGTATAAAGCAGTTAATAATCTTCTATGTACTTTCCCCCTCATTGCCTTTTTTTATCTATGCTTTAGTTATTTTTTAAATTGTCATAGTGTATGTTTACCCTCAACTCAACCATTAGTTAAACTTTAGATTTTCAGCTAAACTTTTCCAGTCTGTTTTCCTGTGCTTTCCTAAAGCCTGTCCTCTACTAGATTCTTTCAAATCACTATTGGACACAAGATTCACTGAATTGTAGCAAACCTAAAGCTATTCTTAACCAGTTTGGGTGCATATGTATTTGGAAAATCAGTTTGTGATGTGAATTCTTCCTCAGAATGCACAAATGTGTGCACACACACAACTTAGGAAATTTGTTGTAGTTATGGTTATGTATCGTTGAGTTCAAACCAACCCATAGCTGACCCTCCAGTGAGCTTTCAGAGGCTGTAAATGACAAAGGAGAAGATCACTCATCTTTCTACCATGAAGAGGCTGGTGAATTAGAACCATGTGCCTTTGGGTCGGCATTTGGCTCTTTACCCACTAAGCCATCCGCACTGAATGTCTTCTAATTGAGACATCTTTTTTCCTACTGGATTTAGTGACTGGTAATATTTAGAAATTGCACAGGATAGGACATGTTTCAAGTCTATTGTTTATAGTGTTACTATAAGTTGTACTGAACTTGAAGGCCTCTAACAAAAACAACTTTATTATTTTAACATTTATTCTTAACTAAATCCTACAAAAACTTAATTAGGAGATAACTTGTTTATTAATCTAATTAATTAACTTAGATATAATTGAGAAGATCAACTCTCATTATTGTTGCAAAGGGAGAATTGATTCATTCAAATTAGGCATGACTGTTTTGTTTAGAATGATTTGGATTTCTATTATTTGTCTCAAACATTCTCAAAATATTTGTTAAAATATATACTGTTGTTGTCATGTGCCATCAAGTCGCCTGAGACTCATAGCAACCCTATGTACAACAGCCCTAAACCCTGCTCTGTCCTGTGCCAATCTCACTGTCTCCAACACACCTACTCACAATATCCCAGTCACTGAATCAATCCACCTCATAGAGAGTCTTCCTCTCCTGCTCTGGTTTCCACCCTCCCAAGCATTACATCCCTCTCCAAGGACTGGTCCCTCCTTGCAACATATCCAAAGTATGTCAGATGAAGCCTCAGAACTTTTGCCTCCATGGAGCAGCCTGGTTTAAGCCTCTCTATGACGAACCTGTTTGTTTTCTTAGCAGTCCATGTTATCTTCAATACTCTTCTCCAACACCAAGATCAATTCTCCTTCTATCCTCCAAACTAATTGTCCAGCTCTGTGAAACAAAGCAAGTGATTGCAAAGACCATGGCCTGTATCAGGTGTACCTTAGACTCCAGAGTGAAATAATTGCTTTACGGTACTTTGGAGAGGTCTTTAACAGCAGAGTTTCCCATTGCAATACGTCTTTTAATGTCATGGCTGCTGGTACCAAGAGTGTTAATTGTGGAGCCAAGCAAATTAAAGCTGGTGACAATCTCAATCTCTTCACCACCTATCAGGATGCTGCCAGTTGGCCCAGTGCTAAGAATCTTTGTTTGCTTGATATTGAGCCTTAATCCATATTAAAGGCTGCAGTCCTTGATCTTCTGTAGCTAGTGCTTTAGGTCCTCGATTTCAACAAGATAGGTACTAGAAAAGATAAACACAAGAATGTTGTTGTTGTTGTTGTTATGTGTCGTGGAGTCATTTGCGACTCATAACGACCCTATGTACAACAGCACTAAACCCTGCTCTATCCTGTGCCAATCACACTGCCTCTGACATACCCATCCAAATAACCCCAGTCACTGAATCAATCCAC
>NW_006399920.1:1333452-1386692 GCF_000299155.1 Elephantulus edwardii | reverse complement strand
CCCCCAAGTCACTATGCAGCCTTCGTTCTGCACTCCTGTCATGACAATAATACCAAATCATATATCCTTTTTAAACAGTTCTGTCCCTTATCTGTTTCAAAGCAGTATACATTATTTATCCCATCTTTCTCAGTCTCTCCCCAACCCCAATGTCAGTCTCATTTTACAACAGTGGCAATATGCAGTATTTATCCTTTTGTGACTGAGATATTTCACACAACATAATGTCCTCCAGGGTCACCCATTTCGTATAATAATTCATGAGTTCCTTGTTTTTCAATGCAGAATAGTATTCCATTGTGTGAATATACCACAGCTTCTCTATCCATTCCTTTGTTGATGGGCACTTAAGTTGTTTCCAGTTCTTTGCTATTGTGAACAAAGCTGTATGTGGAATTTTGATAATGACTCCAAAGTATAAATACATGAGTTGAGTGTATAGTCTCAACTACTGTGAAAATGCTGTAAAAATTCTAAATTATTTGGCGTTTTAATTATTTATTCTATTGTGCTTGCTCATGTTTTCTTTTTAAAATTTCAATAAAAATAAAATTTTATTTGACTATAAAGAGTATCTAACTGGCAAAAACATTAGCATGGACTTGGTCTTTCTGTGCCCTGCTTTTAAGCCAATAATTGCATTTCAACATGATTCAGCCCCAAAAGCAAACAAAACATTTAAACTTGATATGTACAGTTCCTTGAAAGGCAGAATCACTAAGAAATCTCAAAAACTTGAGCAAAAGGCTTTGCATTGTCGTCTTTTAATGGAATGGCATTTTCAAAATGCATGGAACATGCTTCTCCTGTTGCTCACTCTTAGCAAGTTTCGCTTGCATAAAGAGAAAAGCTCCAATGTTAACACCATGTCCTCACGTGTGTTTGCACAAATACACAACAAAAAAGAAGAAATCCACAGATTCTTCATGCTTTCACTGTTGTAGTGATATTTTAAAATATTTTTTTAAATCCAGACGAAATGGAATAGAAGCTTCATTGCAATCTCTTTCTATGAACTGCTTTCATCTTCATTAGAACTTGCATCTCCATGAAAGAGTCTTTCTTTTACTTATCAAGGAGAAAAGTGAATTGGGGGGTGGAAAGGGTGAGCAGGGAGAAAAGTGCAACAGTGAATGACTGGAAACCCTAAGTCTCTGTAAACTTTGATTAAAATAATAAAATAATTCCAAAAATACTTGCTTCTCCATGTAAAACCCTATCCTTTTTTGGAGTTCAAATATTCTACAGGAGGAATGAAGGTCATTGTTGCTATGCTGTACGACTCAAAAAGTTCCATGGTAGTTCTTTGACTCAACTCTGGTTTTAGAGCTCTTGAACCTTCAGAAGGTGCTGCTGAGATAAAGTGAGCTGCAAAAACTTGCACTGTAGGATGGTAATGTCTCCTTGGGTATGCAACTCTCAAAAAGCAGTGTTTTGAGCATTACAATACTTGGGTTCATCCAGCTTCAGGGAGGAAGACTTCACTCCCTGAGGTTCATTGTCAAGTGGTAGATCTGTTTTAGGGAAAGTTGTGGTTGTTGGTTGCCTTCGAGTCGAGCATGACTCATAGTGACCCTATTAACAAAAGGCCTGAAGCCCCTATACAACTATCTACAATTACCAAAGTTCATGGAATTTCTGGAAGCGTGTTGTTTACGAAGTGGATATATGCATTAATATTCTATCAGTTGCTACAGTACCAATGCTAGCATTTGGAAGAATGTGAAGTATGTTTACTCATACCTTAATATAAATAATACATTATAGAATGCAGAGTGAAACATGTATAAATTTTTAAAGTAATAGTCAATGTTATCCACTTCTTGAATTATCCTTTAATGACATACCCATCCAATAATCATGTTGATATTTGACATCTTATTCTAAACTCATACCAAATAAGAATACACTCTATAGCATGTGTTTTTCCCTTAACTTTCTCATTAGTAGCTTATCACTTTAACCGTTGTGTCCCCAGCTCTTAGATAATATGACCATCAGAACAGATTTTAGGGCCTGGAAACGAGCAGCACACACATGCAAATTTGAAATATGACAGCATGAACATTTTTCATCAACAATATAAAAATGAGTTTATTTGTAAATGGTTTTGTGTCAAAGACTTGTACATGTGGGCACAATACTGTAAGATTCCTGCCTTATGTCAGACACAAAGCTATAGCCCAATCAACAAAATATTAAAATATAAATATAAATAAATTATATAAATACAAGAATGTTTAAGAAAATATCAGTAAGCTTTTGGAAGAGAAACGATTAAAGAATTACATATTGTAAAAGGATATTGACTGGGGGAAGGATTGTATAACAACGAAAAAATTTTTCTTCTGTATTTCAGAATCAGAGCGAACAGGGCAGGGAGGTTGGGCAGGGAGAAAAATGCAACAATGAATGAATGGAAATCCAAAGTCTCTATAAGCTTTCATTAAAATTAACAAAAATAAAAATGAAAAGAAGAGGGGTAAAAGATTGACACATTTGATTATATTGAATGGTAAAGAAAAATTAATCCTAAGACTTCATGGAATAGAGGGGGAAAGGTATCATTTAAATCACGCATTTATCAGTTTAGGAAAAAAACCTATGACATACTTTTTCATATTACATTTAGTTCATATACATGAACCTTATCAAGTGGTCTAAATTACCAGCTTCTTCTGCTAAGAATATTCTATGTGAGTTGTAGTTTTGAAAATTCCCTTAAATTAATTATAGTCAGCATTTTAAAAATTTTAATTCATTTATAATCCAAAGATAGCAGTTCTTCAATAAGCTAAACTTATTAATTCCATATAGTCCTTGATTACTAGCTTTAAGAGTGAATTATCTTATTCTGGAGTCCGCATATGAAACTTCTAAGACTCACCCATAAATAGTAGTAGCATAATCTTTAGCAAGTAGGGAGTATAAACTTATAGTCTGATAAGAAGATATCAAGAAATATCTTCTCTGATTTTTCTTTTTTTCATCATGATTATAGTTCTATTAAAAAATAATAATTTCTGTGTTGAATGTACTTAGGATTCATGAACAAATATGACTCAGAATGTCATAAAATTGGTTTGTTTGGGCCTAAATATGGTTATTGGGTATTTCTTTAAAGGGGAGAAAATAGTTTGTCTTACACTTTACTGAATTTTTTATATAATAATGTAAAGTAAATTACTTCTATCCAGTGATCTTTAATAAAATAAAAATTAGATATACCTGGGCATGGAATTTTACATATTCCTGTATAGACTTGTCTATTGTTTTGATTGCTGATAGAATATTAGTACTATTCTCTTACATCACAATTCAAAGAGAGCAATTATAATATCATCTTTATTTATTGTCCAACTTTCAGATTTATAGCAAAGTTTTATGGCTTAAATCAGATGCACCTCACTTTGTTTCTACACTGACTTTGTTCAATAATCCCCAAAATTGGGGGGGGGGCGGAAATGACATCTGCTAGATTCTTTCACACTGGGGTATAAAGTATAAATAACAGTTTGAGAGAGTGACATTGTTTGATTCTTAAATTAGTTACCTGGCCTTTTAGTTGGTTAGGGAATATTTATTACATTTAGCCTACTGATTTTGAATAATAATCTTCTTTAAGACATTCCTTGCTAATACTAAAGTTGTCACTGTATGAATCAATTAATATTTTATAATGATCTAAATATATAGTAATGTCATTTAATAATTTCCTATTTATAGAAAAATATGCTTGATTTTCATAGATATATGATGGGAATTATACAGTCCTACATATTGTTATGTACAATAGCTCTGAGCTCTGCTCTATCCTGAGCAAATGTAAAAAGAGCAAAATCTTAATTTTCCAAAGTCCATTGGCTGAAACAATGTTTTTGTTTTTAATTTTCTACTATGATAAATAAATATGTATCTAAAGAAATTTTTATAAAATATGGTTGAGGTCAATGTCAATATTTTTTGTCATAATCTCTCACCTGTATTTATAGACAATACAGATTTATTGTTTAAATAATTAATTTTTTCAAAAATATTGCATTAATATGTTGACTTGAAATATATAGTCTCATTTCACTTTCACTATTGTCAATGAAGCTATGCTTGATCATTATAAAGGTATCCCTACCAACATCTGAACTTACTCCCATTGTGAGTCTCACTTGCCACAACTCAATTATGCATAGTGGTTCAATGGAAGACTAATAGATTTTTCAGCCGCAGGCTTGCTACATACTAATTAAGAAAATTTACTTACATCAAGAGAACTGTTTGAATTTCAGTTGTCTGACTATCTACCAGTTTTCTACCTTCCCACCATAATCTGTAGTGTCACTACCACAAGAAGTATTACATTATCACAAGAAGTTAATTACGCTGTTCTGTAATTTACAAATTCATAATAGGTATAAGTCATTTTGAGATGCAAGCATAACATCTTTTTCTGTGTTAATATGGCTTTTCTATGGTCTACTTTAAAAGAAAAATCAACTTTCTAAATTAACCCAACATGTTTTGAAGTTAGAATATATAATAAGAAACAATATTCTCCAAACCACTGCTTTCCCTTCCCACAGAGATAATCCTACAATAATTTCTGTCTAGGCTTGGCCTGTCATATTTTTTCAAAAACTCTTTGATTACCAACTATGAAGGGAACTTTTAGAGTTCATAACTGAAAAACAGATGTTTACTTGATTTAATTACTACCTCTCTTCATCTCCTAAATTAATTTCTTGCTAATTATCTTAACCTAGAATATTATATTGCTTATTTATTGATGACAATTAACAATGCAGTAATATCTAACAATAACAAGGACAGCAGCAATGTTTTATTGTATAACCGTAGATATGAGGTTACAAAATGACATCCAAGAGTCAGACTCATCTTGTTGATATGTTTTGTGTGGTCCACACGTTGAGTTAAAAGACAGTCTAAATAGCAGGTGGGATGCCTGGTTGCAATAGTAATAGCCCAGAACATACTATTTTACTTTTGTTGCCTCACACATTCATATTCTCATAGACATTCGAGTTTTCAACTTCCATTTTAAATTGTTTCCTTGTATCTCCATTTATTTTCCATTTATTTTCACCACTATCTTGATTTCACTCTGCCCATAAGCTGGTATCTGTTTTCCACACTGCGTGCAGTCCCCTCCTCTTTCCCTCCAACTTCTATCTTCCTCAGTCAGCGACACTTTCATTTTCAAATCATCAAGTGTGGTAAAGGTTACATTCTACACTGAAAAGAAAAAGAACACAATTTAAAATTAGTAAAAATGAACTAAAATCATTAAGACTTAATAATAGTTATACTTGTTATTCATCTAAATTGTCAAAAGATATGAAAGTAGATAATATTCTAATATTAAGCATCTGTTGTTGTTATGTGCTGTCGAGTCACCTGCCACTCATAGTGACCCTCTGTACAACAGCCCTAAACCCTTCTCTATCCTGTGCCAATCTCACTGTGTCCGACACAACTAGCCCATTACCCTGTCACTAAATCAATCCACCTCATAGAGGGTCTTCCTCTCCTACACTGTCCTTCCACCCTCCCAAGCATGATGCCCTTCTCCAATGACTGGTTCCTCCTTGCAACATGTCTAAAGTATGTCAGTCGAAGCTTCAGAATCTTTGCCTCCAAGAAGTGCCTGGTTTAACCCTGTCGAGGATGAACCTGTTCATTTTCTTAGCAGATCATTGTATATTAAATACTCTTCTCCAACACCACAGCTCAAAGGCATCAATTCTCCTTCTTTCCTCCCTCATCATTGTCCAGCTCTCTGACTCATAACAAGTGATTGCAAAGACCATAGCCTGTATCAGATGTAACTTAGTCTCCAGAGTGACACCATTGCTCTTCAGTACTTTGGAGAGGTCCCAAATAGCAGACTTTCCCATCACAATACATCTTTTAATTTTCTGACTGCTGGTACCAAGAGTGTTGACTGTGGAGCCAAGCAATCTAAAGCTGTAATAATATCAATCTTTTCATTATCCATCCTGATGCTGCCAATTGGCCAAGTGGTGAGAACCTTTGTCTTCTTGCTATTGAGCCTCAATCCATATTGGAGGCTGCAGTCCTTGACCCTCTGCAGCAAGTGTTTCAGTTCCTCCTCAGTTTCAGCAAGCAGGGTTGTGTCATCTGCATAACACAGATTGTTCATAAATCTTCCACAAATCCTCACGCCACACTTCTCCTCATACAGCCCCACCTCCCGGATAATCTGTTCTGCATATAGGTTGAAAAGGTATGGAGATAGGACACATTCCTGGTGTACACCCTTCCTGTGATTGGTTCTTTTGGTGGTGGACAGGTTATTATAAAAGGAAATATGAAGACTAGAAGTTACTGCAAATATTCTATTTGGCTAACTAAAAAATAACTTGAAAGCTATTTTAATATTTTTTTATTTATAATTTTGAGATCTAAGATTTACCTTTTGTTTTTAGTATTTGGTACAGTATGGAAATGTATCATATTGGTGTTTCTCTAGGAACCGAAGATCTGGTATTCTTGCAACAAAAGAATATCTGAATAATCTGTTATTTCCCTTTGAATTGCCTCCAGTTCTCATCACATTTCTTCATTCTTAAATAAATTCCATTTTATAGTCATTAAAAAAAAATCTCTTTAGAGATACTTTCAAGGCAAACTCTTTCTGGATCCACCTGAAAGCCCTCTAACAAACTTTATCAAATTATTAAGTGGATAGGACACATGAATACGCAACTCAGTATTACAATAAAGATGTTTAATAACTGTACTTATTTTGCATAAATTTGGTGTCTTAAGAGTGTAAGTGATAACAACAAAATATTGAAAAATATCTATCCTAATAACTACCTGTGGCAATGGGAGCAGATGCGTCAAAGACAGTGAAATTGGCTAAAGATAGGACAGAGTTCAGAGTTTAAAGTTGGACACTATGAGTCTTAGTTGATTCCAAAGCCAGTAACAACTCCTGTTGTTATGTGCCGTCGAGTTGCTTGCAACTCATAGTGACCCTGTGTACAAGATTCCTAAACCCTGCTCTGTCTCAACCTCACTGTCTCAAACACACTCATTCCACCACTCCAATCACAGAATAGATCGATCTCATCGAGGGTCTTCCTCTCCTTCACCGCCCTCCACTCTCCCAAACATGATGTCCCTCTCCAAGGACCAGTCCCTCCTTGCAACATGCCCAAAGTATGTCAGAGGAAGCTTCAGAATCCTTGACTCCAAGGAGCACTCTGGCTTCACCCTCTCTAGGACAAATCTGTTTGTTATCCTAGCAGTCCATGGTATATTCAACACTCTTCTCCAGCACCACAGCTCAAAGGCATAAATTCTCTTTCTATCATCCCTATTCACTGTCCAACTCTCCAATGCATAGCACGTACTTGCGAATACTATGGCCTGGATCAGGCGCACCTAAGTCTCCATACTGACATCGTTGGTCTTCAGTACTCTTGAGAGGTCCCTGATAGCTAACTTTCCCAATGCAATTAGTCTCTTGATTTCCTGGCTGCTGGTACAAAGAGTGTTGACTGCTTAGCTAAGCAAACTAAAACTGTTACCTATCTCAATCTCTTCACCATCCATACTGATGCTGCCAATTGGCCCAGTGGTGAGAATCTTTGTTTTCATGATGTTGACTTCAATCGGTATTGAAGACTACAGTCCTTGAGCTTCTGCAGCAAGGGCTTCAGGTACTCCTCAGTTTCAGCAAGCAGGGTTGTGTCATCTGCATAATGCAGGTTAATGATGACTCTTTCACCAATCCTGATGCCACATTCCTTCTCGTACAGCCCAGGGTCTCAGATGATCTGTTCTGCAAACAGATTGAAGAGGTACGGAGACAGAATATATCCCTGGCAGACCCCCTTCTTGATTTTGAACCATGCAGTGTCTCCTTGCTCAGTTCTAATGACTGCCTCTTGGCTCAAGTATAGGTTTTGCATAAGCACAAACAAATGTTCTGAAATCCCCATTCTTCTCAGAGTCAGCCATAACTTCTTGTGATCCACACAGTCAAAAGCCTTTGCATAGTCAATGAAGCACAGATAGACATTCTTCTGGTATTCTCTGCTTTCTGCCAAAATCCATCTAACATTAGCTATAATATCCCTAGTAGCACAACCTCTTCTAAATCCCCCCTGCACATCTGGCAGTTCTCTGTTGACATATTTTTCCAAACATTTTTGGATCATTTTCAGCAGAATCTTGCTTGCATATGATACTAAGGATTTTATTCGATAATTTCTGCATTCTTTTGGCTCACCTTTCTTTGGAATTGGAATAAATATTGATCTTTTCCAGTTAGTTAGCCAGCTGGCTGTCCTCTAGATTTCTTGGCACAACTTAGTGAGCACATCCAGGGCACCGTCTCCTAAAGATATTTATATTAACCCTGTTATCCCAGTCCTTGACTTTATCCAACTTGAAAAAATCTCTGGTTATCTACCTTTAGTTATCAGACACATTCGATGCTTTCACTTTTTCTCAGTAAAAGGAAAACTGAAGAATAAACTTAATAAATAAGTAAGGACAGAAAGTAGAGTCCACTCAATAATGTGCTTTTATCTTCTCCAGTTTTAAGCCTCAATATCTGATATAAAACTGTAAATATTATGAAATAAAATAAAAAAAAATAAAACCACGACAGGTCATTGCCCTCAAGTTGATTCTGACTCCTAAGAATCCTGTAGGGGGTTTTTGAGTCTGTAAACCTTTATGAGAGGAGATGCCTACTCTTTGTGTTGCTGTGAGCCCTATGTGTTTATACCCTGATGTTTTAGTTAGCAGCTAATACTTAATAATACATTACCGTGAGAGTGTCCCAAAGTACAGTCATATTTCATTATATTTATTTTGTCTTAGGTTTACAGGAATAAAAAGTCAGAAACAAAGGAAAACAAAAACCCAGAACAAAAAACAAATATCTTATCCTGTTTTTATGTGCCGTTGAGTCGCTTGCGACTCATAGTGACCCTACGTACAACAGCCCTAAACTCTGCTCTGTCCTGTGCCAATCACACTGTCTCTGAGACTCCCATCCCAATTAACCCAGTCACTGACTCAATCCACCTCATAGAGGGCCTTCCCCTCCTGCGCTGTCCCTCCACCCTCCCAAGCATGATGTCCTTCTCCAAGGACCTATCTCTCCTTATAACATGTCCAAAGTATGTTAGACGTAGCCTCAGAATCCTTGCCTCCAAGGAGCCACCCTGTTTAACCCTTTCCAGGATGATGAAATAATCCTTCAGTGAGCCTGTCAATTAATGTTGTTGTTGTTAATTGCCATCAAGTTGAGGTTGACTCAGCGACTCTATGAAAAAAAAGATCTAATGCCTTTCCATAGCTAGCATTTCTCCAAGTTCATAAAGTTTCCAGAAGCATGTGGTTTGGGAAGTGGATGCCACTCAGTTTTACAACTGAAAGCTCCACCAAACACTGTCCACATTGGGAAACCATTCTGGAATTTGATACCCCAGTGGCACATGGTTCAGCATCACAGAAACCCAGGTTACTTCATATAATACATTGTCAAAGAGTGATGTGCAAAGTGGAAGAATGTTCCTCCAGCTGTAACAGCACTAGTCTCATTAGTGGTTAAGTGTTGCTGAGTCGAATATGACTCAGAGGAAGCTTAGGACAAAATACTTGAACTTTAGAGAGCTCTGGTGGCCTACTGGCAAGAAACTGCACTGCAATCCCAAAAGCACAGTTTGAATCCACCAGATGCTCTAATGGAGAAGAAAGGACAATCTCCTCCAGTATCAGTCAGATCTGGTTTGACGGTACACACACTTTAAAAAAAAACAAAAATTAAAAAAAAGGCCTGAACTCTGTTCTATAATTAACATAATTTCTGCACCTTTATAAGAGAGTTTGTAGAGTTTCCAGAGGCATCTAATTTAGGAAAAGGATGCCACTTCTAGTAACAAAATTATATTCTACTCACCTTTATTCTTAATTTTCCAATTTTAAGTAAATTTTCTTGCCATTGAAATATTTTTATTTAAAAATAGATAAGGAAAAATGTTATTTTAATCTCTTGATACTTTATGAGGTAGCAATCAGTATATGAGATTGTTTCTTCCTTCTCTGAAAAATATATTCTAACAGCTTGGATGTTGGAAATGAAAATCACCAAACGTTCAAAAACAATTTAAAATGAAATAATTCATATCGTGCAGGTTTGGAGTCAGTCTCATGAAATGTCTTCAAAGAATGCATAGCTCATTCCTATTGTTTATATTTTATATTCATTAATAGTTGTCATTGTGTTTACACACTACAGAGTAAATTATCACTCATTTCTCCATAAAAGTCAGCATTGATTTGGTTCTATAGTTCACAAACTCATTTTAATTGGATTTATTGTCAAATACAATTCTTAATTAAAAATATTTATTGTATTGCTTGCACAGACACAAGCACTTTAGAATTCTTTACTCACCCTTCCTATTTTAAAAAAGTGAAATGCAGTGCTGTAGGATACAATTTGTTGATAGAAAACTGGTGACTTGGGCTTTTGGAGGTGCAGCATCGCAAGCATACATTTGTGATGATTATTTTTAATCTCACTTGTTGCTTTGAGTCACTCAGATGAGGATGTTGTGCTCTCTGTGTTATACTTGTGAGTATAACTTGCCTTAAAATGAGGTATCTTGCCTTAAAGTGTCTTTTTAAAGCTGAAACAGGAATTGCTTTCAAACAGAAGAGAATCAATTTTTCAACCGTAAGTGGTTATTGAAAGGAAGGACACATTTTATAAGTAACTAAGTATTCCAGCAAGGAAATAACTGAAATCTTGGGAGGACCGTGAAGAAAGAAAGGCACAGATAAGGTGACAGTATTGATTGTTCTTAGGACTGAGTTTTCCCATTAGATTGATGTGAATTTGTAGCAGCCGAGTTTGAATCTTAGCTCTTCGAGTGGACATGTTAGTAGGTCTCATTTAGTTCATCTCTAAAAAAAGAAAACAGTGAATGTTCAATCAATATTAGGTAATTTTGTCATGTATATCCTGTTGACTTGTAGAGTAAACTACAGGTGAAAATCATATGCTGGGAAGCTTAGTACTGTCAACTCCCCACAGTCTGCCCCTTAGCTGAGAAGCAGGGATGCTCAATGGAATTATTTTTGTTGAAATCTTTAAACCTACTGTGTAGAGACACAGAAATCTGAGATTTGACCTTGGCAGTGGGAAAATCTCAGGAGATATATGGCCTCTATATCCCCTACTGCTATTGTTTTCAAGTCAGTGGACCTTCCAAAGCAATCCCTTTCTCTCCTAGTTCAGAGCAACCTTGTTAAAGTAAATTTCAGCCCCGGTGGCAGGTGGCTTAATTCCTGGTGATTGGTGAAAGCAGAACAAGCTTTGGAAATCTATATGTCTAGTGAATTCAAGATGTTTCTTCTTCTGAAACATTACATGGTGTTCCCTTTGAAAAAGGTAATCACATGTATTTTCTCCAGCACTGAAAGCTAGCAAATCTCTGTATCTCTCATTCTATCTCTACTCCACCTCTTCAGCCTCCTGCCTCTGTCTCTTTTGTTTTTTCCTGTGACAAATCTCTTAAGGCAGGCACAAAGAAAATAAGGCAAGTCCAACTTAGTTGAAAATTCTCCATATATCCTATATAGAGAGAAAATACCTGGAATGGTTTTTCTGCTACAAGTTCATGATATGAAATGTCTTTCTCTCTTTTTAGCGGTTAATTTTTTGAGAGTCAGTTTGCAAAAATAAATTTCTGGGTAACAATGAAGAAATCTGTGGAAAAATAGCCAAGAATAAAACCTCTCAGAAAAAAAAAAGTTCAAATTATGCAAGCGAGTCATTGATCCTTTCTCCTTCAAATCAGTCGCTATGGAGAATTCAAGTGGGAGTTGTATTTGCTTTAAATGGCTGTGTCCGTACAGTCAGCACATGCAATTTTTCATTGAACTTATAAGGCATAATATGTGAACAAAGACTCATTTCAAAATGAATGAAGACATTCATTTCAACCATCCATGTTCCGTGTTTGATAATTTGAGGTTTTAGGGGAACTGTACTGGGTAGTCTTTAGGGAGATGAGTTACTAATGCAAAGGCTTCACTTTTCTGAGAGTTCAGATCTACCAGCAGCTTTGTGGGAGAAAGATGGCCAATCTCCTCTTGAGTGATTTACAGCCTCCTGTAAACCCATGTAAGGTCAACTCTTAGCTGCTTCTGAGTTTTGAGGGTTTTTTGTTTTCCTATCTTCCCACTTCCTAAACAACATGCATCTGGAAACTCTATGAACTTTCATGAGAAATGACAATAGTTATAGAAAGGCTTCAGGTCTTTTGTTCGTAGGGTTGCTGTGAGTCATGCTCGACTTGGTGGCAATCAGCAACAGCAACAACATACACCCACTAGGATCAAATCCTATCTGCATCCTTACCTTAAAGAAAAAGTATTTAATGGTCCCGAATAATAGTGTGTTAATCTGGAAAAATGGAAATGTGACTATTTTTAAAAAGTGGTGAATAGACTATTGTAAATTAAACAAATATTGTCAAACTTGTGCTATCTGTTAATAAAAGTAAAAATTAACAAACCAACCAAACAAAAACCAAATCAACTCTGTGTTATAGCCTTTGTTGGCATAGGTGCAAACATCTCAGCCCACTTAGTAATAATCTTGTTCAGTGATCACTATGCATCCTTAGTTGATCTTTTTGCATAAGAAAAAAATAATTCAAGTTCAACTTCTCAATAATTTGGGGAATAAACTGCAGGCAGACCATTTTATGATAAAAATTCACTGCCACAGAATCTATTTTGACTCACAGAAATCCTATAGGACAGAGTAGAATTGTCCCATATGATTTCTAAAGCTGTAAATTTTTACAGAAGTAGACAGCATCATCAATTTCCTGAGAAGCAACTGGTAGGTTGAAACTTTCAGAGCTTTCAATTAACAGCTGAGCTTTTAAAATATTGTACCACCAGGGTTCTTGTGGTGTTGGCAAAGAGTATTGAATATGTCGTGGACTACTGTCCTTGTGGTATGAAGTCATGTTACAATTACAAAGGCATGCATTTCAAATCCACCAGCTGCTCCACGGAAGAAGGATGGGCAGTCTCCTCTCATATGATTTACTGCTTCTGAAAACCCACTGGAGCTTCAGCTATGAGTTGGTTCTAACTTGAAGGCACACAATAACAAGAAGAACAATGCTATTTATGCATAACAAAAGAATAAGTAAATTAGTCTTGGAGGAGGCACAATCAGATTGTTCCTTAGAGGCAAGTATGGTGAATCTTTGTCTCACGTACATTGGGCATGTTGGTGAGAGGGTCCATTCCTTGTAAAACACATAATTATACTTGGAAGAATAGAGATCAGCAAAGAAGAGAAAACCTTCAATGAGCTGTATTGGCACAGGAACTGCAACAGTGAACCCGAGCATGGCATTATGCAGGATAGGTCACGGTATCAATCTCTTGTTGGTAGGTATTACTGTGAGTCATAATTGTCTCAATAGCACCTAACAAGATGACAACTAGGGTTCTTAATTTTATTTAAAATTTTTAAATTTCATTTGCTGCTTAGCTTCTCCAAAAACATGACTTTTCAGTCATTCTAGAACCTCTACACAGTTCTTGAAGGTATGGGTTTGGAGGAATTTGTAGGATAAAAAATGGATATAATGAGTGTGCCCATCATGGAAAGCCACTTTTTATCAATGGTTATATTATCAACCATTGGATCAAACATTGATGTTTTTTGTTTTAACCTCAAACGGCTTCTCATCAAACTTTATTTGTGAAATGGATTATGCAAAATCATGCAACCATAGCCCAGTGGAACTAGAATGAAACATCTTGAACTCTAATTGAGAGCATTTGTGGTACACATAACGTCTACCTTTCTCTTTTAAAATTCTATTCCTCTATTCTTTCCTCTATACCTATATCTCTCACAGTTCTTCAAATTAACAGAAAACATATTTTAAGACATTAACTGATAGAATTGTAATGGTTGACATTTCAAAATTGTTAGATAGGCTTGAAAATAGAAACTCAGGCAGAAATTGATGATGCCATGTTGTGATAAAGTTATTCTCTCCCCCACCCCCAAAAACTTGTTTTAGCTCTAAGACCTTCAACTGATTGGATATTAAAGATAATCTCATTAAATAACAGTAGATGTTATTCCCATCCATAAAATGCCTTTTCATTAACACCTTGATTAATGTTTGATTAAATAATGGGACACTTTAACCTCCTGAGAAGATACCTGATGTCAAAGTGGCTAAACATTTGGCAAGTAAATAATAGACTGTTCAACATACCAGTTACTCTGTCCTATTACTGCACTGGAGATAGATTTTGCGATCCACTTCCATGAAGATGTGTTGTTGTTGTTGTTGTTGTTAGGTGCTGTTGAGTTGCATACGACCTGTAGTGAACCAATGAACTAAAGAGATGAACCTTGTTCTATCCTGGGCCATCCTCATACTTCTTGATGCACAAGAGCCCATTGCAGTAGTCACTATGTCAATGCATGTGTTGAGGATCTTCCTCTCTTTTGCCAGCCCTCCACTCCTCCTAACATTATGTCCTTCTCCTACAAACAGCCCCTCCTAGCAACTTGCTCGAAGTGTGTGAGACTAAGACTCATTATTCTTGCCTCCAAAGAGCACTCCGGCTGCACCCTCACCAAAATATATATGCTTGTTTGTTTTGGGTATCCATGAGATATTCAGTGCTCTTCTCTAGCACAATAGCTCAACAACATCAATTCTATCATCTTTATTTATTGTCCAGATTTCAGATCCATAGCAAGTGATTGGAAAGACTATGGCTTAAATTAGACACACCTTAGACTTCAAACTTGAATCATTACTTCAAAATAATTTGGAGAGGTCCTTAACTACAGATTTTTCTCAGTGCAATGTATCTTCTTATTTCCTGACTGCTGGCACTAAGGATGTTAATTGTGGATCAAAGCAAGATGAGTTGTTGACAGTTTTAATCTCCTCTCCATCCATCATGATGCTACCTATGGTACGGTGGTAAGAATCTTTGTTTTCTTGACAATGAGAAGCAATCCATACTGAAGTCTGCATTCCTTGATCTTCTGAAACAAGTGCTTCAAGCCTTCCCCACTTTCAGCAGACAAAGATGTGTCATCTGCTTAATTCAGGTTATTGATGAGTTTCCCTCCTATCTTGATGCCATTTTACTCTTTACAGACTAAAGCTTCTTGAATAATTTGCTCAACATTAGATTAAATAGATATGGAGAGAGAATACAGCCCTGACACACTCCCTTCTTAATATTAAATCATGCAGTATTCCCCTGCTCTGTTCTGGTGGGCAGGCCTTTATATTTAAAAGTTGGTTGGGCCCTGACTAAGATTCTTCAGTTAGGAGCCTCCTGTGTGAAGAAGTTGGATTCTGGATATTCATGGAAATATCATTTGTAGTGGTACAGCACTTGTCTGTCAGTTTGCTATATTAGGATACCTTGGGGTTGTTGTGATATTGAAAGCTATGTCACTGGTGTGTCAAATGTCATAAGGTTACCCATGATGGACAGGGTTTGATAGAGCTTCCAGATAAAAACAGACTAGGAAGCAGAATTGGCTTCTACTTCTTAAATAACATGCCTTTGGGAACCCTATGAATATTAGAGGAACAAAGATAGTTATAGTAGTGTAGTGATAACGCCCAGATAAAAAAGTCAGTTGAAATGAGGAAAAACAATAACAAACATTTTTTAGTAATCAGAAAATGGAATGTACGCAGATTGAATGTTGGAGGGAAAAGGTTGTTAAAAATGAAATGGAATGTATGAACATCCATGAAGATTATAGCCTTGGAACTCTTTACAATAGTTCAGATCTGTTTTTCAAGGTTTTCAGGAGTCTGAATCCACTGAGTAGCCATGAATTAGATTGGTATTGCTCTGGAGTCTTAGTTTTGCACCCACCCTTCTGGAGATTCTGAAATGTGAGACTATGGTCACGGAGTACAAATTCATAGATGCATTTTCAGAAGCCTAACTGCATTTATGTAGGTGTGGGTTCTGAGGCTGGTGCTTATAGTTGAGACAGAATCTAGAAGGTTAATGAATTGTCTATGGTACCACTTTTTTTTTATTTCTTGGACTATTTTCCTTAGACTTTACAGGGTTTCATTTAGTGTAGGATTATGGTGACTGATGTTAGGAACAAGTAGGCAAGATGTAGGCAGTGGAGAGACAAAAGTCTCTGGGTCTGTAGCAGTGGAACAAGTATCTAGACTACCGAGTTGAGAAGCACCAATGGATGAGTGATCGATTTGTTGGTGTTTGATAAAGAGAAGTACAAGTGTATGTTTACACAGCAAGCATTACAATGATTTTTATTTTTATAATTCTGTTCCAGAATACTCACTGAGGAAATGAAAAAGAGTATTATTACCTATTGCGACCATCTGTCAGTTTTTCATGCTATAGTTGCTTGTGTGTGATGATGTGTGGAGCTATGCCATTGGTATTTCATCTATCATTAGGGTTAGCCATAGTAAACAGATTCCAGAGGATTCCATTCCAGGACAGAGTAGAAGAACAATGTGGTGCACTACCTGCAAAAACAAACCAGTGAAATTTCTATAATATAAAAAAAAGGTTCAGAGATTGTGCTGATTGATGAACCTCTCCTGGGTCAGAAAACATTCAAACTGAAGAGTTGCCTTTTCAAAATAACATCTCTTAACACTATGGGAGTAAGACTTTGTTTATGTGGCATCAATTAAAATTATAATTAACAGCGGCAGTTACCCCATAGTAATTGGAACAATTAGGGAGCTCTGGAGCTGTGGTATAAACACAAAGGTAACAGTTTTGAATCCACAAGCTTCTCTATGGGAGAAAGATAGGAAGTCCCCCCTCTTGTGATTTGCAGTCTCAGAAAATCTGCTGGGAAGTCAGCTACGAGTATATTGCAACTGAATAGCAGTAAGTAACAACAACCATTAGAACACAGGATGCAAAAAGCTTGAAGCAGGGAAAGTGGGGAATAATAAAGAAATCACTAGAACATTTGAAGGTTCATATATTCATCATGAGTGAGCTGACATGGCTTGAAAGACAAACCGGAGAGGATTTAGAAAAAAAAAACCAAAACAAAACACCCCACTTTTGAAAAGAACACATACTGCCAGAGATGGAGTGTTATTGTGTACCACTGAGTTGAACCAATGACCTTTCAGTGAGTTTTCAGAGACAGTTAATTGCATGGGAGGAGATGCCCATCTTTCTCCCATGAGAATTTGGTAGGTTCAAACCCTGTACCTTTGTGTTGACTGTGCAATTCCTTACCACTAAGCCACCAGAATTCTAGTGCGAGTATATTATCTATGTATCTATAAGACCAGATAATAGATTACTATTCAAATAATCACGCCACTCCACAATGTCAAAGGTGAAGAAACTGAAATTTAAAAAATAAATACTAAAGTCTGAAATTGGTCAAAAGTGTAGTCAAGATTTATTGATGATTACTGATAATTGGAATGTAAAAATTGAAAACAAATAAGGATTTTACTGGTTATTTTCAAGTCACTCGACCCAGACGAAGGTACTAATCTATAGTTCCATAGGGTGAAGGATTCTCTCCAGTTGGTAGTTCTCCATCACCTTGGCTGTCGCCTCCCCTCAGCCTAATTTTCACTGCATCTGGTTCAGGAATCTCTGGACAACAGGACATCCTGTGTTCTCTGCTACATATACATAAGTGGGACATATTTACAAATGTCCTGGTGACCCAGTGGTTAAGGAGTTGCACTGCTAACCCAAAGGTGCCACCTCTTTGGCAGTTTGAACCCAGCAGTGGCCAAGCAAGATGGGACGTCTCCTTCCTTGGCATTTATAGCCTTTGAAAACCTGATGGAGAGTCAGCTATGATTTGGTTTTAACTGAACAACGAGAAGAACTTTTGATCCTCACTCATAGACATGATTATGTTCAAAACACCAAATCGTTATGAAAGAATTAAAATTATGCACAATTAAAGGAAAACCACTTCAGATCATAAATGGAAAATTACAATATCAGATTACAATTGCATAACATCCACACCAATATTACTTAATCAAGGACCGTCTTAACTGACACATAATATTAACCATCACGGCTGGAGTTACTCTCACTTCACACATTGGCGTTCATTACTTCCAGATGTATGCTGTTAATGGACAAAGCTGTCAGATGGTAGATTTATTATTGTCATCAATGTGAAATCTCAAATAATGAGACAGCTAAGTAGGTAGGTGTAATAGCTTACATTACGTATGTATGTACGAGCTTGTATGTGTAATTTTAATTGTTTTCATGTGTACAAGATTATAAGTAGGAAAAAATCATAGAAATGGAACTGATGTGCTAAATGTAATGTGCATTTATTGTTTTCACAGACATCTAAAATTACCTTCCATGGGTTTTCTCTACAACATAACTGTAAAAAACAAAGTCTGCCGTTAAGTGGACTCCATTACATAGTGACGGTTTAGGATAAATGTTCCAGGATTTTAAATCTTTACAGCAGCTGACTGCCACATCGCTCTCTCATGGAGTGATTGGTAGATTTGAACTGCTAGTTATTTGATTAGCAGCCAAGTTTAAGAATATAACCCTGTGCATGTCATGCTACGGTGTTTAATATTTGTATTCTTAGGTGTGTGATACATCTTTTATGTTAATGTTTTCTATACTTTTAATAATAAATCAAATAGGAAAACAAAAAGCAGTAGTGGTAAGAGGGAAGAAATATTATAGTGTAAAATAATTGAAGTTTAAATATTATATAGACATATTTCCTTAAATACAGTCATGCATTACTTAGCATCCATTCTATATTCTGTTATGTAGGATCATTTAGACAATGTGTTAAGACCACAGTAGGTACATATATTTACAGTATGTACATATATATTTGACAGCCAACAAGGTACGTTTCTAAATCCGTCTTTCAGCTGAATTTGTAAGTAGGATGAACTAGTGAGGAACAATTCAGATTTACTCTCAATCAAATGTCTGTCTTAGTATATAGTGTACCTTTACATGCATAAAATGTAAAGAAACACTGCTTATCATGCAAAAAACATCTTTAAACAAATCATAGAGTAATGACAATAAAAATATTTTTCTTTGTATTGCAAAACTTTACTCATTTGATATTAAGAACTGTTGTACATCAAATTTGTAGTTCAAAATCATGGATATACAGGAAATTTGACATTGCCTCACGGAGGTCATGCAGTGTATAACTTTAAGATTTTAAAAATCTTACTATTTTATGATAAATTATCAGTGATAGGAAACTCTGTTGGACTAGTGGATACAGAATTGCACTGCCATCCCAGAGGTGCCCAGTTTAAATCCATCAAATGCTTGCTGGGAGAAAGATGGGCAGTCTCCTCCTGTGCAATTTTTTTTTTCCTGTGCAATTTTTAACCTCTGAAAACCTGATAGAAGATCAGATATGAATCAGTTCTGATTTAACATCAATTGTGTTATATCAGAGATAAAAGCAAGTTACAGTTCTTTTTCTTTTTTTTACAGTTCTTTTTCTTAGATGTAAACAATTTCTCTGAAATTGTATGTACCCACAGTAATTGGTAGTCTCAACATTTTGCCATAATTATGCATTTTAGGTGATTAGGGGAATCATTAAATTCCATTATGCCATTATTTTCTGTCACTTTCTGAAAAATCTTAAAAGCTGCAAATTATGCAGTGTACCAGTCCAGTGGTGTATTCCTTTCTGAGCCTTGTACCACCTCTTTGTATTGCATGTCCATATCAAATACTACATGAGAGTCTGGTTTTTATTGACTTCTATTTTATAATCTGAATTAACTAAAAGTTCGATAGAAATTTGACCACCTTTCGATGAATATTTGATTTTTATTGTATTCAAATTACTCAGCTCTAATTATGTAATAAAATTTTCAGGGCTAAATTATATTGCAGAAATTGGAGAGACAGCTAAGATTAAGAAATGTATTAGGTTCAATTCCAATACTTGCTTCTCAAGAGAGCTTGTAACATGGACAGTGCTTTATTTATTTGTTGACACATTCCGTTTCGACCATTGCTTGTGTGTAACAGCAAAAATATTTTAAATACTTTAAGAAAGTGTCTCTCACTATTCAAATCATAAAATGTGGATATATGTGAGTGTATCCACAAATATAAATATTTCAAAGTTTGTACTTTTTAAAAAAATCATACTGGTTTAAATACAAAATCCATAAAGTTCACATACATTGTTTTTACTTCTGATGAAATAATACACAGTTTTTCCTTTCTAGTCCTCTGTTAAGAAGTTCTGGTGATGAAGTGCATTACATGGTACATTGCTAAAAGAATGCAGCAGGATGAATCCACTAGTTGCTCTACAGGAGAAAGTTGGATAATCGGCTCCATTAAAGATTTAGTTTCAGAAAACCAACGGAAGATTGCTATGACTCATTATCAACTCAAAAGCATTGAGGGGGAAAATATAAAAGTGAGTGGTCAAAGAATAGGCAATATCTTGAAAAATGCAGTGCCAATATAATAAAATCCAAAAGAACACTTTGAACTAACTCCTCATTCTCTTTCTTTTTCTTTGTCTTTTAGTGATGTTTGGTCACTATTAGAAATACCAGTGAATCTTTGTGATTCCAATGTCATGAGTTTTTTTATGGCATATTTAAAATTTTTTAATTATATAGTTTATTTACGAAATTTGAATACATTGTTTCTCACCCCAGTTCCTTCCCATTTCCCTAATACCCCCTCATCAAATTATGTGACCCCCATGATGAATCCCCCTGCCCCCAGCCCACATCCTCACCCCTGTTTCCATCCTCCCCTCCCTTGGATCTTCTTGTTCATTCTACAATAATGGTCTTATACAGTATAAAAGTATACCCTTACAAAGACATCTTTTGCATGTGTGAGAGAAAACATTATATTTAGAATTAGCCAAGTAGATTCAGTTCAGATGATCCTATTTTTTTTTTTTGTTTCAGCATCCAAGGAATCATAGTCAGGAGCAAGTGGAAGAGAGGTCTTTTTCCATCAGGCCTAATCAAGGTGTTGACCTTGGCAACATCAAGCGTCATAGAGCTCTTTTACAGCTTGTTTGATCTGGTGCTCGCTGAGCTTGACATCCGTAATAAGTACAAGTGTGTTGTTATCTCCTATCTTCTTGGCTGACTCAGTGGTTAGAGGAGATTTGATGATGGCATAGTGGTCAAGCTTGTTTCTCCTGGAGACGCTCCTCCAGGGTATTTGGGCTGCCTTCAGAGTCTGTGTTTTAGACCACTGGAAGGTGAGTGATGTGTGGATCTTCTTTCGTTTTTGTGCCTGTGCATTCTTTCAAGACTGTCTTATTGGCCTTTAATGCCTTTGCTTTGTCTTTAATTTTGGGAGCGGCAGGGGATTCATTCTTGGACCATCATCATAGAAAGGTTTATAAAGACTTTTTATTGTATCTTATAAGTTAAACTTTCTAAGAAAGCTTTAGAATAGTCTTCTCTTCCCTTTTGATGCAGATTTTCTGAATCTGTAAATCTCAAAAGAGAAGATTGTCCAATTCCCTTGGAGCCACTGATGGATTCAAACTGCCATAAGGTGGCACTGTCTTAGCAGTTCAACTTCCTACAGACCAGGTCACCAGAGCTCCTGATCAATACATTGCTGCTGTTGTTGTTATTAAGTGTCATTGAGTTGTAGGTGACTATTAGTAACCTATGAATGAAAGACCTGAACACTTATATAACTTTCATCCTTTCTCCAAGTTTATAGGGTTTCCAGAGGCAAGCTATTTCGGAAGTGGGTGTCACTCCTGTTTTCAAGCTTGTTTTAATCAGGGAGATCCACCAAACACTGTCCGCCATGGGTAACCATTAACGCATTTGACACATCAGTGTCACAGTGTTCAGCTTCACAGCAACCATGAGTGACCTCTGTACAGCAAGTGAACAGACCAGGGCTATACAATTTAGAAGAATATTTGACGAAAAACAATTAAAAACAGGCCTGAGGGCCATGGATTAAAGACACCCAGAATGTAAATTATAGATATTATGGGTATATTTTTCAAAATTATCTAGATTTGTCACACATAAGCAATTTTCAGAGGGAGCGTTGGTGGCCTAGGGGCAAGATGCTGCACTGCAATCCCAGAGGTATGCAGTTCAAATCCACCAGATACTTTGCTGGAGAAAGAGGGGCAATTGCTTTCTGTACCACTCAGATCCAATTTGACAGTACATACACACAAAATAATAATAAGGTTTTTTTTTAAAAAAAAGAACAATTTTCAAAAGCCTTTGCTTTTCAAATCTACCAGATAAACAATTTTCCACTAGAGTGTAAGTTCCATAAAGACAGGGACTTTTGATTGTTTTGCTCATTGTGTAAGAGTCAAGATTTGTTATATATCTCTGGTCTGGCCACCATCTTAAGTCCTTTGTCCTTATTTTTCTCACGTTCACTTTCTGAAAGGACCTCAGGAACAAAAGAGTGATTCTAACTCCTTTTGTATGAACCTTACTCTGAGTCGGGGTGTGTGTAGAGTCCCTGCTCAAGAGTTTGTAATAAAATCCCTCATGTTCTTGCATCGATTTCAGCTCCCTGGTATCCTTTGGAGGACTCGCGATTGTGGCACAACGATTGTTGCATTATTGGGATAGAGAACAATGTGAGACACACAGTTGGTACCTGATGCACATACACTGAAAACATGATCAGATGTAAATAAACTTTAATTGGTTTCAGATAAGTTTATAACAAGTTATTATAATTGGTAGAAGATACAGATATGCTTAATAAACATGTTTAGACTTGGGCTGTCTCAGAATTATAACTGCAGTCTACTAAACTATAGACAACACGTTTAGCAATCTAAACATTTTCTTTTGTCGAGATTCAGTTGATCCGTTAATGATGTATTTGATCTCTGTGATCACTGTTTATAATGTTATGGATCCTTCTGAGGTTAAGGGCTTGCATTAGAATGGCGTTAAGTTATCGTTATCAGCTGTTTGGGGGAGTATGTGCATTTGCATGTTGCTGTTGCTCTTTTATTTGTGTTGTTATTTTTTCAGGAATAATTTCTATCTAAAGAAAGAATATTTAGAGTAATGGATGCAGCAGAATTTCTTTCTGCGAAGTTAGTGCAGTTGAAATTTCCCCAAACAATAGTAAAGAGTTTGGCTAAAATCTCAGAGTGCTGTAGATTTATGTTGTGGGTTTTTGGGGTTTTGGGTTTTATTTTTTTTTGGGTTGTGGAGGTTTTTTGTTTGTATCCCCATAGACTTTGAAGCAGTTTAGCAATTATGAACTATTTTTTAGATTGTTGTGTTAATATCTCAAGAGTCCTTTCATAAATCTCATTTTTATACCATTTCATCATTTTCTCTACCTTATCCTCAAAGCCATTCTTTATACAATATTAATCATATTTTGCTGTCCCCTAAAATCATCTCTATGGGCCTTCTATCTTTAAAACTTAGTGTCTTTCATAATTTGAGCTCCATCCTTATTGTCCTGTATCTCTGTTGACTGTTCTTTCTCCGTTTTCTAATAATTAGCCTTATTCTCACTATTCCTCAATATAGCACATAAACAGAGATGCATTTTTTTATCACTCACTCTGGGTACAGTTCTTAAGCTCTGTTGACTTGCCCCAATCTAATAAAACTTATGAGAGATGGAAAATCTATTAACTCCAGAGTTGAAAAGAAAAATGAGAAATCAAAATCAATATTTATTTCTATAAATGTCTACAAATTTTGACACTATGTCAACTCACCAACTGTAATCTATTATAGTAATATATGAAGTATATATAATAAAAACATTACCTGTAATTTAATGGTCCCTTGAGTTGGGACTTAAAAAAAAAACAAGATAGACGAGGCCAAACAATTTATTGATGCCTTCATACGCCACATTGTTTCATGTTGTCTTAATATTTTCAATATTGTCTTCATATTTGTAATATTAAAATGTATATTGTTTCTACTGATTGGAATGCCTTTTAACCTTTTCCTGTGATATGTCCCATCTCCTCTAATCTCAAATATCACAACAGATATTCTCTCGTGGGATTTACAGACTCTGATAACCTACTGGGGGGAGGGGTCAGCTATGAATTGGTCCTGACTCAACAGCACCTAACAATAATAGCATAATAAAATTTTGTGGCTCTGTCATGTACCTTGTATGATGATAAAAATTGGTGTACCTATATAAATCGATATACTTTTATGTAATTATCCTAACAGCTCTGGGCAGAATTTTCCAGTTGAGCAAATTAAGATGTAGAGAGATGTAGAGACACATCTACAAATTAAGTTGGAACTCTGCCACCCCTGCAAGGAGGAAGGAAAGGTAGGGCTCTAAATTATGTCACTTTAAATTCAGATCTCATGTAGTCAACTTCTAGAATCACTGTAGCAAGAATGCTAAATTGAGTTTTTTTCTTTATTTTCTTTAATCTTATTTTTGTCTCTTTGACTCATTATGCGCTACCTGTATTTTAAAATGTTACACATATTCTCTCTGTTTGATGCTAGATGATGCTTAATAAAGGCGTCAGATATATCCAGAGTAATTGCAGAATGCTGAAGAGATGCCTATTGAAAGAGCCCTTGGAAAGAGGAGCCAGGTGCACGTACATATCTAGTCATAGCTCTAGAAGAAGCAAATACAGGCTTAAATGGTGAAATAGAATTATATATGGCAATAGTGGTCACCCTTGTGACTTCCTAGCCTGGCATTTGAAAGGAGTTGATCATCAAACAGCAGTTGCTTTCTCAGTTCTCAGCAGACACACTCCTGACATCAAAGCTGCCAGGTCTGTGTCCAAATGAGAGCGACTGCGTCAGCCATTCATGGTTTGGCACAATGTAACAAGCTTTCTGCTTGGAGAAACACCGCATTGTGCTCTCTGGGATTTCTTCCAATATGTATCCCATAAGAGAGAATTTCTTCATCACATTATCTTTGAATGACGAAGGTAAGACTATAAGTTTTGCTTTTCCGAAAAATCAACTGGCAACAGATCAACTTTGATTGTAGATTGAACTACAAAGGTGTTTATGCTCCACTGTATTCTCTGGACCCAGAAAGTCCAGAATGAAAGGCAGTAAAATACCATCTTATGCTATTCCATGTAGGTCCAGATTCTTATCTGTTTGAAGAACTTTTTTGGAAAACACTAAGGTTAATTCTTCTTGTTTCAAGAATGAATTTATTTATTCCAGCTCACTTTCCTCTAAGACAAAGGAGAAAAAATAAAAGTCAGAAATTTCCATATTATGTTTTTGAAAAGGATATACAGTTTTAGGACTTTGTTTGATAATTTCAGAGAGAACTGAAGGAAAAACTAGCATTCATGAAATATTCACTAAGGAAAAGAAAATAAATATCAGATATATGAATAATGACAATTCTGTTAAAAGCCAAGTAGTTAATGCTAGTTAATTAATATTAATACCTATCATATACCAGGCTATACCAGCCATTTACAAAAATTCTCTAAATTATTAGTTACAGCGTCTTTAAGAAGTAAGAAATCTCTCCTTTTTTTTTTTCTAACCACAAACTCAGATATCACAGTTAATAGTCTTCTTGGTCATTTCTAGGTGCCATCAAGTTGACTATAACTCATAGCTACCCCATGAAAAACGCTCTTAATTTCAGCCTTTTCTGTGCCAGCTGAGATGCTTGAACTCCTTGTTATCATCACTCTTTGAATTTCTCTCACTGAGGGTCTCTTGCTCTTATGCTGATTCTCTACTTTTCCAAGCATGATCTTCTTCTCCAAAGACTGACTCCTTCTTTCAACTTGTTCAAATCATATGAGATGGGGTGGCACGATTTGATGGGTGGAAGGTAGTGGTGAGGGAAATGAAAAAGATCTGGTATAAAAAAATATTAGAATTTTGTAATTAAACTAGTATAAAAAGAATAATGTAAATAGAGTATATATGGATATATCAAACAATGTAAATGAAAGATTACATAAAACACGATTTATATAAATGAAACATATTATAAAGGTATTATTAGATGAAAATCAAGAAAAATAAAAAACCCACTACACCAAAAAAAAAACCCCATATGAGATGGAGTTTCACCGTCCTTGCCTCCAAGGAGCAGCCTGGTTTTACTATCTCTAGGACAGACTTGTCTATTTTGTTAGCTGTCTATGAGATATATTCAATAATTATCTCCAACATGACAGTTGAAAGACATTGATTCTTCTTCTGTAATCTTTATTTATTGTCCAACTTTCAGATATTTAGTAAGTGAAAAGACAATGGTTTACATCAGATACACCTTAGTCTTTAAACTGACAATATTGCCCTTTAGTACTCTGGAGAGGGCTTTTACAACAGATTTTCTCCATGCAGCTTATCATTTACTTTGTTGATGCCTGATACTAAGGGTGTGGATCATGGATCCAAGTAAGTTGAAATAAATGACAATTTCAATCTTTTATCCATCTATCATAATGCTGCCTAGTGGCTTGGTTATTAGTTCAGGAACCATCATCATTGATCAATGTCCACAACTACCTCATTCCCAGGCTCCCAGTCCACTCTTCCTCTGTTACAGACATTCATCATAACTTAACAACATATGATCCCAGATGTAAACATACATGAATATTTTTACTATATATATTAACTGCATTTACCTTTTTAATTGTAGGCAACTTCTATTTTATTATCAATTTTTCCTGTCGTGTTGTTTCCTAAAACATAAACAAATTATTTTAACTTAGGGATCTCTGGTGGCTTAGTAGGAAGGAGAAGCACTGACAACTCAAAGGCTCACAATTAGAATCTACCAGTTGCTCTGCAGGAGAAAGGTGGGCAGTCTTCTTCCATGTAATTTACTGCCTTTGAAAACCCACTAGAGGCTCTTCCGTGAGTCTGTTCTAACTTAGTGGTACACAACAACAACAACAGCAGTATTTTTTCCCCCTGCTTTAATGACAACGTACTTTTAATTACCTATATATGACTTGGAGAGGGTTCAGACGGAGTGCTTTTTGGAGACAAGAATAATAAAGCTTTGCCTCACGTACTATGAGCATCTTGCTAGGAGGGGCTATTCCTTGGAGAAGGACATGATGTTGGGAAGAATGGAGAGTTGATGAAGAAAAGGAAGATCTTCAACTATTGGATTGATTGCTGAAATGGGCTCTTGTGTGTCAGGAAGAAGTGTGAGGATGGCACAGGGTAGAACAGGATTCAGATCTTTTGTTTATAGGGTTGCTATGAGTCATACTCAACTCAATAGCATCCAACAGCAACAACATGATACTGAGTGTTTAACTAGTTTATAACCAATAAAATGTGTGGTTTGACAAATAAACTTTATTGAATTATTCCACTCAACTCAATTGCATTGCCTATGAGTTAAATCTCACAGTGGGTTTTCAGGGGACTGTAAAACATACAGTCAGAGATTACTCATTGTTCTTGCACAGCAAAACTGATTCATTTGAACACTCGGTAAGATACCACCTTTGAGTTAATAGCCCAGCTGCCTACAGAGTATGCCACTGTGTTTATTCTTACATGCCATCAAGTCAGTTATGATTCATATGAACAAAAGAGCTGAACTTTGCCCTGTCCTGAGCCATCCTAAGAGTCCCCTTCATGCCCCAGTCAATTATTAAAATCACTATGTCACTTTTTCTGGCTTATGGTCCTCCTGTCTTTCTCTGACCATCATCTTTACCAGTATATCGTCATTTTCCAAGCACTGGTGCTCCAGACAACATGGCTAAAGCATGTGAGACAAAGTTTCACCATCCTCGCCTTCAAGGAGTACCCTGGATGAATTTCCTCCAAGAGAGTTTGTTCTTTTGGAAGTCCATGGGATATTTAACACTATACTCAACACCACAATCAAAGGCATTAATTCTTCTTCTGTCATACTTATTCAGATGCATAAGAATCAGGTGTCTTGGAGCAGGTACAACTTCATCTTTAAACTTCTCGTTGTTAGATGTCATCAACTAGAATACAACTCACAGTGACCCTGTGAACAGTAAAATCTGCCCTAACCTGTGCCACCCTCGTAGTCTCTTACACACTTGAGCCCATTGCTGCAGTCCGTGTCAATTTATCTTGTTGAGGCTCCTCTTCTCTTTCACTGAGCCTTCATCTTTCCAAACAAAATGTCCTTTTCCAAGGATAAATTTATCTTAGCATCATGGCCAAAGTATGTGAGCTGAAGCTTCACCATCTTTGCCTCCAAGGGGAACTCTGTCTGCACTTTTCCCAAGACATATCTGTTTGGTTTTTTGGCAATTCATGTGATATTTGGTATTCTTCTCCAACACCACAGCTCAAAAACATCAATTCTTCTGTCATCCTGTCAGGAAATCAAAAGGCTAATTGGACTGGGAAAATATACTGTCTGGAACCTTTCCAGAGTACTGAGAAGAAGTGATGTCAGTCTAATATCTATGGAGCACCTGATCCGGGCCGTGGTCTTTGCAATTACTTGCTATACATCAGAAGGCCGGACAATGAGTAAGGATGACAGAAGAAGAATCAATACCTTCAAGTTGTGGTGCTAGAGAAGAGTCTGGAACATACCATGGACTGCCAAGAAAATAAATTGATCTGTCTTGGAAAGAGTGAAACCAAGTTTCTCCTTGGAGGCTAGGATGTTGAAGCTCTGTCTCTTATACTTTGGTCATGTGGCCAGGAGGGACTAGTCCTTGGAGAAAGACATCATTCTCGGAAGGGTGAAGGGACAGTGCGGGACAGGAAGATCTTGGATTTGATGAATTGATAAGGTAACTGGGGCAATAAGGGTAGAATTGTCAGAGTCAGATAGACTGAGACTGCTTCAGGACAGGGCAGATTCTTGTACATAGGGTTGCTATGAGTTGCAGGAGACATGACGGCACATGAGTTCTGGTGGCCTAGTGTCAAGAAGCTGTGCTGCAGTCCCAAAGGAATGTGATTCGAAACCACTAGATGTTCTGTGGGAGAAGCATGGGCAGTCTCCTCCCATGAGATTAACTGCCTCTGAAAATCTACCAGAGAGTCAGCTACAAGGATCTGTTTCTACTCAACAGTACATCATAGATGACTCATAGTGATCCTATGAATGAAAGGCCTGAACACTTGTATAGCTTTCATTGTTTCTCTACATTCATAGAGTTTCCGGAGCCAAGGTATTATGGAAGTGCATGCCACTCCTGCTTCCAAGCTTGTTTTAATCAGGAAGCTCCACCAAACATTGTCAGTAATGTTTGTTGTTGTTGTTTAATGCCATCGAGTCGTAGACGACTCATAGCGACCCTATGAACGAACAGCCTGAGCACTGTTCGTACACAGAGTTTCCAGAGGCAAGCCATTTTGGAAGTGGATGCCGCTCCTGCTTCCAGGCTTGGATACAGAAAGTTATTTTTTTAATAGTTTTTTGTTTTGTTTTTCATTCACATTGTGTTTCATATGATCATTCCCATACATTGTGTCTTATAAAATGAGTCACCACTGAACTATGCCCACTATTACCCTGTCTTTTCAGATCCCCACCGGGTCTTTCTGAATTCTTTCACCCCCTCCCTCCAACCCACCAAACTCTGATCCTGTGATTTCCTCTCCAATCTGCAGCTCTTCTTTTCTTGCCCATTTGGACATTTATAAACATTTTACTCGTTATCTTTCTATTATTTTTCAATAACAGTTATGTAATATTTGTCCTTATGAGTAATAGGTAACCGTTATCTCATTTGACACATCAGTGTCACAGTGTTTAGCATCACAACTATGAGTTAACCTCTGTACAGCAAATGGACTGACCAGTGCTATACCACTTAGAAGAATGTTTGACCAAAAACAATTAAAAGCAGTCCTGAGGGCTGAGAGTGTTGATTGTGGAGCCAAACAAACTGAAGTTGTTAACAATCTCGATCTTTTCACCATCTATTATGATACTGCAATCAGCCCAGTGGTGAAAATCTTTGTTTTCTTGGTGTTGAGCTTCAATCCACATTGAAGGCTCCAGTCCTTCATCCTCTTCAGTAAGTGCTACCAGCCCTCCTCAGCTTCAGCAAGCAGGGTTGTGCCATCTGCATAACGCAGGTTGTTGATGAGTGTTCCTCCAATTCTGATGCCACATTCCTCCTCATAGAGCCCCTCCTCCTGGATGTTCTGTTCTGCAAATAAATTGAAAAGGTATGGAGTTAGAATGCATCCCTGGTGTACATCCTTCTCAATTTTAAACCATGTAATGTTTCCTTGACATTACTTAATTTTTAGTTTCATATATTGAATATATTTCCCCCCAACAGTCATTCTTAAAAACTTAGTTTATGGATCCATTATAAAAAATGGTATTTATTATTATGTAATGTGAACATAGTTTTATATTTTACTTTATAAATTTATCTTGTATTAAATTTTATATTTTACTTTTGTGTTTTAAATCCAACTAAATCTCATCTTTGAACAATGAAGTGAAGTACTTGATTTGCAATTCCCCGGAAACAAACTCTGTAATAAGAATTTCAGATAGTTCATGTAGTTTTATGGGAGATTATTCCAGAGAGTATCAACAGGGAATTGATAAATTGGGATATAGAAGAAAAGAGAACCAATGAGCCAAGCAAGCTACCATAGTGAAAACCTGGAGTTTAATATCATTAAAAGCTATGGGAACTACTTTAAAATACAGGCCTTAACAATATTTCCCACAGAAGGAGAGTTCATTTCTCTGACACTCCTGGTTGGCCCTGCAGGTAGATGGAGTGGACAACAGTGGTTACAGAAAGCTCTCAAGCTGAGAGATGCTTGCATACAGATGCCGTGTGGCTTTCACTTAATGGTAAAACTGAGCAGAATGGTCAAAACCATCATTTATATAATGATTAAATCTTAATTGTCGTATTATCAGGGAAGGTTTCAATCTGTTAAATCTAGTTTTACTGTGAGCTGGAGCTGACTCAGCAGCATCTGACAAAATGTTCCTGTAGTTATGTTTTAATGCATGTGATAATTCCTTAGCTATGTTGGCTTTAAAGAAAACCCACACAGTATCAAATGTGCCATGCATTTAGACATATTTCTTGATATAATTTTTGTATGATTCTTATTTATTATATTCATTCAGTATATACTACCTCAGCTATTGTTGGAGATCTAGGGAATCATCTTAATTTTTCAGGTATTTTCAACAAACTTGATAGATTCTATTATTATCTATGTATGTATATTTTTCTACATAATTATTAATATCATATGTTAAAAACTCACCTGCATATCTCACTACCACAACTTACTTGATTCACTTTGTTATTAGTCTAGACAGTACCACTATTACCATGTTTTACATAATAATGATTATGAACATTATTACTGTCATTATATTATACAGAAAAGGTATGCCTCTAAAATATTTTCATTTAGAAGCTGGTTATTGATTCTGAAAAGAAATATATTTTCCTCTTCATGTCTAATTTTCTATCAACTTTAACAAGATTGAAGGTTAATTTTATAATATTTTTATATCTATTAATAGATATGAAACATTTTTATTTTGTGTATTATATATTATTCTATATTCTAAATATATTTTATTTTATATATAATAAAATTTTCCTTTTGTGTATATCTTGTTGTTTTGGACATATTTCTGACCTGACTATAAATATGCTGTTGAATTAACTAATTTTTTGTTTAGACTTTCAAATTTGTTTCTTAGCACACTTTGGTCTACAATTTGTTATTTATAATTTTATGAATCCAGGTTGTTTTCAATTATTACCCTTAATTAGTGCTTCTCATCACCTCCTACTTTCTGCAACAAATTGAATATTCAGTTGAACTTACGTGTAAAACCTAATGATGTCTTAGGTTTTTGCAAGGGAGTTACTTGGTACCATGTTGGTGTTTGTGGTATTTATTGTTTAGAGAACACTCTTGATGTTTGGTTGTCCCTATATAGTTCTCTACAAAATTCTCTGAACTCAGCCCCGTAACTTCTATATGCATACCTCTAGCTGCCTGATTTGAGACTTGTTTATTACACTTAATGGAGAAGTAACTTTGTCCTCTGGCCTAGGAGTTCTATACTCTTCTTTCTAGTGAACTGATGTTAATGACACCAAGATGTGAGATAAACCTTATCTTGTATTTTATGCTCTGGAATTCTCTTCATGCTTGGATTGAGTCAAGATCTAAATCTGAAATTGTACTCATTAATTGCATCTCTTGGACATGGAGACCTTATGGTATCATACAGAGTTATCAGGCTGTTAAAGAAATAGTTGGTCAGTAATTGGAATCTATCTGCCAGTAGAAGAAACTTAAGAGCCTTCTCCCATAAAGATTTACATCCTTGAACTCCATGGAAGATCACTGTGAGTCTGAACAGACTCAACAATGATGGGATGGTGCATTCATAATTTGTTCTGCTAAGATTAGTAACAGAGCAGTTACAAGAAGGGCAAGTCAACAGTATCCAAAATGTTTGATTTTCCATACAACTCCATCATCGATTTCCAACATCGACTTTTTCTCCTTCATTCAGTTCTATGTCCCTTGAGTTTGATGGTTTGCTGGAAGGTCTCACAAAGACTTACACCTACTAGAGGAATGATTCATGGGTTACTATGTTTCTGTTTTTCTTTTATTGCCCAGTGCATGGCAAGATCTTGCTTTATTTATTTGTAGGTTTGTATATGCTTCTGATTTCTAGAATTTCTGGTAATTTCATAAAATTAAAATTTCAGGTGTGGTACTTTTTTGCCCCAATTTTAAATTCACTTTTCTCTAAACCAAACCCAAGTCTCAAAATTATGCATACTCTTTTTAAAAAAATTCCTGACCTGTTCAGACAACATAATTTTGGATGGCTAGTTATTACATAATTCAATTTGAGATTTTGTTGTTGTTGTTGTTCTGTGAGTTTAATGATTATTGCTTTATGGAGTTTTACTGTCAATTTGATGTATTCTCTTAGATCAGACTTTTTTTTTTTTCTGTTGATGAATATTAAGCAACAGAACCAGAAGCATCACTGAGGACCATTTCTCAAAACTCTTAGAATTATTCATTTTCAGTAAATTTAGATCACTCTAAAGCCCTACTATACATTATCTATTTATCTACTGTGTTGGGGCTTTGTTTTCATTTGAGAAACCTTAGAAAATTATATCATCATACATCTTCTCTTTTTAATTTTGCTTCTCTGGAACTTTTGTTATGGATGCTAACACACTTTTTTCTATCATTTATGTTTCTTTTTTTTTTTAATTTGTCATTGTATTGTCTGTAACTTTTGAGAAACAGTTCTTTCTGATGCTTCTGGTTCTGTTGCTTAATCTTCATCAACATCCATTTTAAGGAAACTGGTAGCTTTGTGCATAATTCATCAGATGCCTAATAGAAAGTTCTGAATTTTCTATCTGCTAGCAACCCCACAGCCAAAACTACATGTAATTTCAGAAACTATAAAGCACTGAGTCAGAAGTGACTCAATCAAAGTGGTTTGGGTTTGATTTGGATACATCCATTGTATTGTTAAAACTATTTTATCTCAAATTTTATTACTGGTTGTTACATTTCATATAGATAGCATACTTCTATTTTATCCGTACATTGACATTTATTTTGCATATTTTGATTTTTTATTCTGCCTAGTTGTTAGTCTGGATATATTTGTGTAAATTACTCTGATGTTTTTTCCACTTTATTTTCTATTGGACTAATTATTTTTTTAATTCATTTAAATGCCTGAAGATTTCATTTTTACCCTGAAATATTATTTTCCTTTAGGTTCCAAGCTCTGTACTTGATGATGCGTCAGAAAAATGAAAACAAATCTGGATTTTCACTTGTGCTGTTTTCATAAATATGTATTATTTGGTAGTAAAGCATTCAGCATGACAGATCCTCTGCCTTTCCAAACATGAAGTGTTTTTCTTTTTATTTCATCCTTAACCATTGTCCAACTTTTAGATGCAAAGCAAGTATTAGAGAATATTATGGCCCGAATCAAGTGCACCTTAATCTTCAAACTGAAGTTGTTTCTTAGGACTTTGTTGAACTCCTAGACAGCAGATTTTTCCCAATGCTACATGCATTTTGATTTTTCACTGCTGCTCCAAAGATGTTGACTATGAATCCAAGTAAGGTGAAATCAGTGACAACACATTCTCTCCATCTATCATGATGTTGTCTATTGGTCCAATGGCCAGAATCTTTTGCTTTTCTTTATATAAAATGTAATCTATTTCAGCTAAAATGTTAAAGTAACGCAAATATTTATTAGCAGCAAAATGGATAAATAAAACATGAAATACACATACAAAAAAAAATGTCATCTATTTGAAGGATTTAGTCTTTGATTTCTTGCAGCATGTGTTCCAAGTCTTTTTTACTTTCAGCAACTGACATTGTATCATCTGAACAACATAGGTTGTTGATTAGTCTTCCTCAGACCTTGATGTCACTTTATTCTTCATATAGTCCAGTTTCTCAAATTATTTACTCAGCATACCGATTTAATAGGTAAACCACACCTTAGTTATATTTTTCTTATGATAAAGAGTGAAGAGTCTATAAAATTTATTTCACTTTACAGGACATCAGACAAAATCTTTCCATTGATCATCTTGATATTATCTCCTGTTGTTACCACCCCTTAGAACCTATATAGCTGTAATAAGCTGACTACTATTTACCTTATATATCATTTTTCTCTATTTATTGAATAGGGAGAAGAGACAGTTTGCTAGGGTGGGGTTTTTTTCTGTCTTTACTCTGTTAAAAATAATGTAAATTACTCCCTTAATCAGCTTACTTGAATGCTACTTTCCCATATCTCTGCTTTTCTGTGAAATCACTTAACTGTCCTCAATTCCTCAACTCTTTTTCTTTCTTAAACTTTTTCTTTCAGGTTTTAATTTGTAATACTGTACTAAAGCTCATCTTTTCAAGGTCTTGAATTATCTGCACTTTGAAAAATTCAATAGTCAGATTTTAGCTCTCAGAGCTGTTGACTTCCAGGAAACATTTGACAAAGTTAAGTGCGCCTTATGAAGGTTTCTTTACTTGAATCCATGTTTCTAATATACTCCACTTGTCACTCTGACTCTAGTCCTTGTATCTTGGTTTCTATTGCTTCTTACATTGAAGCACTTTAAAATAAGTTCCTTTATAGCTTACTATTATCTCATTTATCAATATACCTCGTTCTCTTAATATTGTTGCTCACTTTATGTTGTAATTACCATCTATTGATGTTGCTGTCATTAGGACCTGGCTAGTCAAATACAAATCGTAGCAACCTAATGAACAACAGGCCTGAAACCTGTCATATTCTGTACCATCCTCATAATCTCTGATGCACTTGAGCCCATTGCTGTGTCAACCTTTCCAAGCATGATATCCCTTTAAATTCCAAAGAATTGCCTTTACTAACAACTTGTTCAAAGTCTGATACATGAAACTTCATCATCCTTGTCTCTAAGGAATACTCTGGCTATAATTTTTCCAAATGTATCTTTTTGTTCTTTTGGACATCCGTAGGCTATTCAGTATTCTTCTCCAGCACCACAATTCAAAGGCAAACATTCTGTCATCCTTTTTCATTGCATAGTTCTCAGATACATTGTAAGTCATTGAATCAGGTGCACCTTAGTCTTCAAACTGACATCATTTGATTGGTTACTCCAAAATTTCCATTTCTAGCGCTTGACCTTTACAGTCAAACATCCAAATGCCTATTAAACATCTCTATCATGTATCTATCTATCATCTATCTATCTATCTATCATCTATCTATCTATCTATCTATCTATCTATCATCTATCGTTTTTATTGGTGATTGCCTTCAGGTGGAGCACGACTGATAGTGACCCCATGAACAAAAGGCCTGAAGCCTTTCTGTAACTATTGACATCTATCAAAGTTTTCCCACTGAAGAATATATGATACCTTTGAATTGTGGTAGTGGAGTCGAGTATTGACTATACTATGAACTGCCAAAAGAATAAACAAACACATTTTGGAGGAAATGCAACCAAGGTACTTCTTGGAAGCATGGAGAGTGAAACTTTATCCCACTTACATGGAGTATGTTGTCACTAGGAGCCAGTCGGCGATAAAAGGGGTCATGCTGGGGGAAAGTGGAGAATCAGAGAAAGAGAAAAAGACCCTAAACAAGTCTGACTGCTACAGTAGTCACAGCAATGGACTTGAGCATGGCAGGGATAACGATGATGTTACAGAATAGAGCAACGTCCTGACCTAGTGCCTTTAGGATAGCATCATAGTCAAGTCAGCAACATCTAACAGCAATGTACATCTCAGACTTAACATGTTCTAGACTACTCTCCTCTTCCTGTTATTCCACCAAATTTATCCCATCTGTAAATTCTCTCTTTTATTTGAGTACAGTGCTGTCCATTTAGTACCAGTACAGTGATATCCTCAGCATATATATTTTTGGCATTAGTTATAAAATCTGTCACATACATCCATAATGTGACTACTTTTTACTCCCATCCCTGAAACCAACAAGGTAAAAATGATGAATAATTTTCAATTTGATTACTAAAGTAGTCTTATAATTGGTTTATTTTCCTGTTGTTGTTTTAAGTGCCATCGAGTCGTAGATGACTCATAGCGAACCTATGAACGAAAGACCGGAACACTTGTATAACTTTCAACATTTCTCCAAGTATATAGGGTTTCCAGAGGTAAGCTATTTCTGAAGTGGATCTCATTCTTGCTTCCAAGCTTGTTTTAATTGGGGAGCTCAACCGAACACTGTCCACCATGCATAACTATTATTGCATTGGACACATCAATGTCACAGTGCTTAGCATCACAGCAACTTTGAGTTACTTCTGTAGAGCAAATAGACAGACCAGGGCTCTATCACTGAGAAGGATATTTGACCAAAAACAATTAAAACCAGGCCTGAGGGCCACATAAGTAGCCAGATTTATCCATCATAGTAACACAAGCAGATACTTGTGTTACTCATTTGTTTAATATTTAAGTCTGTGCCCCTATTTTACTCTAAGTTAAAAGCCATAGTCCTAACATGCCAAAAATCTTCTGTGATATAGGCCTATCACATCACTGTGGATAGTGACTTTGATGTTTTCATGTCAGAACTGCACATTCTATGCAGGAGGGCGGAGTTTGATTCCATGGCAACATACCTAATGCAAAGCCACTATCTGTCTTTGAGGAAGACTTGCCTGTTTCTTTGTTACTGAATGAGGTTCAGCAATGCTTCCATGTCCAGACAAGTTAAGATAAAGCCTTGGCTATTTAATTCTGAAAATCCCTCCCTGTAAATCCCTATAGAGCACCACAGTCTGATCTTCAGCCAGTCACGAGGAAGGTATAAAAGCTGTTCTTTTCTTTTATTGTGCATAGAGTCACTGTCTCAGGGACTGACTCATGGCAGCGGCAAAAATCACAACACCCCTCCCTTGACCTCATCTCATTCTATTTTGCCTTTAGTTTTGCAGACACACTGGTCCCCTTCACTTTATTTAACCACACTACATGTTTTTATGTGTAAGCCTTTTTGAGACATACATACCATATCCTACGTAACCGTATCATACTTCTTTCAAGTCTTAGCACAAGTATGTTTCTTATTGAAGCTTACCTTGACCTCCCTGTTTAAAATAAAACAAGAAAATAAATATAGCATCTCTGTTTTCCTACTGCTACTCTGGATTCCATGCACCTGTATCCAGTTTTCCCCCATATAACTTATAAGCTTCTAACAAGCTAAAACATTTGATTAATTTTTTATCTATTAATTCTTTCTACTTTGTTGCTAGAATAATAAGTCCCTTAAAGGAAAGAATTTTTCTATTTCTGTATCTCAATAGTTTGGAACAACATTTGCCTTAAAACAGGCACATACAATTGTTTAATTAATAAAGTGCTTTATCAACGTATTTAAAGTTCTTAAACTCTGAATATGTATCCTTACTTTGATGTTTGTATTGGTACAGAAATCTCATAAAAATTCTGTTCTTTAATTTAGCTCTGTTAAAGTCCAAAATTTTTATATTTTAATGAGCTTTATATTCTTGGAAAATTATACATCAGAAACTCTTCAGTTTAATTATATGTCTATAGATACATGTTATCGTTATGTGTCATCAAGTCAGTTGCGACTCACAGCAACCCTATGTACAAAAGCTCTAAACGTCGTTCTATTCTGTGCCAACCTCGCCATTCCAAACACACTTATTCTCTCCAGTCCCATCACAGAATCTTTTGAATCTCATCGAGGGTCTTCCTCCCCTACACTGTATCTCCACTCTCCTAAACATGACATCCCTCTCCAAGGACCAGTCCCTCCTTGAAACATGCCCAAAGTATGTCAGACAAAGCTTCAGAATCCTTGACTCCAAGGAGCATTCTGGCTTCAGCTGGCCCACTGACTGAAAAAGAACAATATTTGTTCCCATTCCAAAGAAAGGTGAGTCAACAGAATGTGGAAATTACAAAACAATATCATTGATATCACATGCAAGCAAGATTCTGCTGAAAATTATCCAAAAATGTTTGGAACAATATGTCAACAGAGAACTGCCAGATGGGCAGGCTGGATTTAGAAGAGGTAGTGGTACTAGAGATATTATAGCTAATGTAAGATGGATCTTGGCAGAAAGCAGAGAGTACAAGAAGAATGTGTATCTGTGCTTTGTTGACTATGCAAAGGTTTTTGACTGTGTTGATCACAAGAAGCTATGGCTGACACTGAGAAGAATGGGGATTTCAGAACATTTGTCTGTGCTAATGTGAAACCTATACTTGGACCAAGAGGCAGTCGTCAGAACAGAGCAAGGAGACACTACACGGTTCAAAATCAAGAAGGGGGTCCGTCAGGGATGTTTTTTGTCACCAGACCTTTTCTGTGTGCAGAACAGATCATCTGAGATGCTAGGCTATACGAGGAGGAATGTGACATTAGGGTTGGTGGAAGAATCATCAGCAACCTGCATTTTACAGATGACACAACTCTGCTTGCTGAAACTGAGGAGGACCTGAAGCACTTGCTGCAGAAGGTCAAGGACTACAGCCTTCAATATGGATTGAAGCTCAACATCAAGAAAACAAAGATTCTTACCACTGGGCTAACTGGCAGCATCAGTATGGATGGTGAAGAGATTGAGATAGTAAACAGTTTTAGTTTACTTGGTTCGACAATCAACAATCTTGGTAACAGCAGCCAGGAAATCAAGAGAAGAACTGCATTGGGAAAGTCAGCTGTGAGGAACCTCTCAAGAGTACTGAAGAGCAGCATCAGGCTGGAGACTAAGGTGCATTTGATCCAGGCTATAGTCTTTGAAAGTACGTGCTATGCATTGGAGAGTTGGACAGTGAATAGGGATGATAGAAAGTGAATTGATGTCTTTGAGCTGTGGTGATGGAAGAAGAGTGTTGAATATACCATGGACTGCTAGGAGAACAAACAAATTTTTCCTGGAGAGGGTGAAGCCAGAGTGTTCCTTGGAGTCAAGGATTCTGAAGCTTTGTCTGACATATTTTGGGCATGTTGCAAGGAGGAACTGGTCCTTGAAGAGGGACATCATGTTTGGCAGAGTGGAGGGGAGCCGAAGGAGAGGAAGAACTTCGATGAGATGGATTGATTCTGTGACTGGAGTGGAGGGAATAAGTGCGTTTCGGATGGCCAGGTTGACACAGGATAGAACGGTGTTTAGAGCTCTTGTACATATGGTCGTTATAAGTCGCAATCAACTTGATGGCACACAACAACAACCATCTGTAACTATACTTACGTGTTGTTGTTGTTGTGTGCCCTTGAGTTGCCTGTGACTCTTTAGGACCCTGTGTTTGATAGCTCTGAAGCTCGCCATATCCTGAGCCAGACTCACTGACTTTGACACATCTTCCCCCATTGCCCCAGTTACTGTGTCAATACACCTCATCTATATCTTCCTCTCTCCTGCACTCTCCCTCCACTCTTTCAAGCATAATGCCCTTATTCAAGGACTTGTACCACTTGGCCACATGCCCAAAATATGTAAGCTGGAGCTTCAAATTTCTATCCTCCAAGGATAAATTTTATTTCATCATCTTCAAAATAGACGAATTTGTTTTCTTCATGGTCCATGGTATGTTCAAGACTCTTCTCCAGAACCACAACTCAAAAGAATTGAGTCTTCTCCTATCATTCTTAGTCATTGTCCAACTCTCTGGTGCATAGCAATTAATTGTGAAGACCCTGGTCTTCATTGGGTGCATCTTAGTCTCTACACTGGCATTGTTGCTTCTCAGTACTCTGGGAGGTCCTTGCCAGCAGATTTCACCAGTGTAGTTTGTCTTTTGATTTCATGACTACTAGTGCCAAGAGTTTGGAAGCAGGAGTGGCATCCACTTCCTAAACAACATTTCTCTGGAAACTCTATGAACTTTAATAAATGTCGGTAGTTATAGAAAGGCTTCAGGCCTATTGTTCATAGGGTCACTATGAGCCATGCTAGACTTGAAGGCAATCAACAACTACAACAATAAATGCTAAGAGTGTTGACTGTCAAGCCAAGAAAGCTGTAAATATTAACTACCTCAGTCTCTTCTCCATTTATCATGATGTTGCCAACTGGCCAAGCGGTGAAAATATTTTCTCGATGTTGAGCCATATTCCATTTTGAAGACTACTGTTTTTGACCTTTTGATGCAAATGCCTCAAGTCCTCTTCAGTTTCAGCAAGCAAGGTTGTGTTACCTGTGTAACACAGGTTATTGATGAGTATTCCTCGAATCTTGGTGTCACATTCTTCCTCAAAAAGCCCAGCCTCCCAAATGATCTGTTCTGCATATAGATTGAAAAGATATAGAGACAGGATGCATCCCTGATTGGCTTCTTTCCTGATTTTGAACCATGTAGTGTTTTCTTGTTCTGTTCTGAGGACTGTAGCAGACTAGGACTTGTCCAAGCATAGGTTTCACATGAGCACAGTCAAGTGTTTGGAATTTCTATTCTTCTCAAGATTAGCTACAATTTGTTGTGATCCACACAGTCAAATATCCTTGAATAGGCAATGAGGTACAGATAGACATTCTTCTGGCACTCTTTGGTTTATACCAAGATCCATCTGAAATTGACAATAATGTCTCTAGTGCCATGACTTCTTCTAAACCCAGGCTGTATTTCTGGTAGTTCTCTGTGAATGTACTGTTTCCGTCATTTTTGGATAATCTTCAGCAGCATTTTTCCTGCATGTGATATTAATGATGTTCCATAATTTTCACTCTGTTGGTTCACCGTTTTTTAGAATGGGAATAAATAATGAATCCCTTCCAGTTAGTTTACCAGCAAGGTAGAAGAAAGAAAATACCTACAGATTTCTTGGCACAAACTGGTGAGCATGTCAAGGACAGCATCTGTTTGTTGAAATATGTCAATTGGTATTCCATCAATTCTTGGGGCCTTATTTTCTGACAATTCCATTAGATCATCCTGCATTTCCTCCTTCACCATTGTCTCTTGACAATTTGTTGTTTCATGAAATTCTTCTCTGTCAACAAATTCTTTGTTTGGTATGGTGACTCTGTATATTCTTTCCATCTTTTTTTAATGCTTCCTGGATCATTTCCATTTCTGCCCGTAGCTCCCTTAAATATTGCAACTCAAGGCATGAATTTGTTAGTTAGTTCCTTTAGCTCAAGAAATGCTGAGAGGGTTTAACCCTTTTGGTTTTCTGATTTCGGCTCCTTGCACACTTCATTATACTTTACATTGTTTTCCTGAGCTGACTTTTAAAGTCTTCTTTCAACTCCTTAACGTCTTGATTTCTTCCATTTGTTTTGGATTCTTGGTGCTCTAGTGCAATATTCAGAGTCTCTTCTGACATCCTTTTTGGTCTTTTCATATTCCTCTGTCTTTGTAATGAGCTTTTGCATTCTTTGTGGATGATATTCTCGATATTCTCCCGCAGGTCATCTGGTCTTTGTTCACTAGTTTTCAAGGACTCAAACCTATCCTGAGTTGCTTTTAAAATTCAGATGGGATAGACTCAGGATGAAATTTTTATTCCTGTGGCTTTGATTTGACCTTCTTTAGCTTTAATTTGAACTTGCATGTGAGTAGTTGATGGCCTGTTCCAAAATTAGTACCTGGCTTTCGTTATCTCTGATGACAGTGAACATTTTTAATGCTCCCTTCCACAGATGTAATCAATCTGATTCCTGTGCACGCCTCAGTGGAAATCTATGTGTAGATCTTACATTTATAAAAGGTATTTGCAATGAATAAATCATTGATGGTGCAAAATTTTATCATTCTATTCCAGCCTTATATGTCATCTACTATTATGTACATATATAGATAAAAATTGGCATATATATACTTGTATGTGTAGATATGTGTATATATTATACATAATTTCCCTAACTTTGTGATTCTCATCTTGTATCTGGGGACCCTAAATAATTTCACATTCAATATAGAAACTTTAATTTTATTATTTTTATATGTTTAATATAATTTCTGACTATATAACTTTTACCTCTAATTAAGTATAACTTTCTAAAAGCCTTTAGTAAACTTATTAGTTGGAAAAAGAGCTATTGCTTATAATTGGTTTCCTATGACTTCAGAGAAAATTTGATTCTATTTCCTCTTGCATAAATTATATAATACATTTAAATTATATAACATATATCTGCCTTCAGTTACATAAATAAAGGAACAGACATGCTTCTTGGATATAAATATGTAGTAGTCGAATTCTAGGATTTTGCTTCACTCAAGGTAAGCCTATCTTTTTATATTCTAGATGCCCTTAGTATAAAAATAACTTCTGTAAATAAAGTAGACAAAAATAAATACTCAGTTTTCTATCTCAACTTCAGAATATGTTCATTTTTTACACATTTTCTATAAAGTCTTAATTATCATCCTTATCAGGGAGGGGGTTATTATTAGAAATAGTAGAAAACCCAAATTTCTACTTTTTGGAGATTTATTCTTTTCAATTAAGTCCTCTCTCTAATCTATCTGAGAAATTCATATTATTTGAAAGCCATACTACTCCACTTGTAAAATGATCACTGTGTTTTATAGGAGAGCTTAAGTGGGGGGGGGGGGAAGTAGCTAAAGGCATCGCCTCTAATCAGCAGATAATAATGAAAATTTCCGTAATGATTCTCAAACTCCAAATGTCCCATAAACCCCATTGCAAAGTCTTACTTGCTTTCCAAGGAGGATTATACTTTCCATCATGAGATTAACAAAGTGCAACCAATTTACCAGTACCCTTAACTATTATTCCTTTGCCAATCTGCACTATTCTTATTATTTCTCAAAGGAAATATATCATTTCTTTGGTTAGTACTACTTCTGAATTGCCCTTACTGGTATCTTGATTAGACTTTATTTCCAGTGAGTCAGCATCCTATCATTATCCTTAGATAATCCAGTATCTGAGGAAGGGAATATTTTTCTTGATTGATTAAAGAAATTACATTTGGGCATTGTATAAATTGATCATAGTATGCAGCTCCTAATACAACATAATTATTCTCTAACTTTATAGAGATATTTTATCCATTTAAACTTCTGTTACTAGGGACAACTTGGGAAAATTGACTGTGGTTAACATAAATAAGACACATATCTTCCATTTACTGTTTAACCTTGGAAGGAGATTGAATAGTCATTACTGGTTCTGAAATTTGTTCCAGGACATTATCCATATCAACAGATGCTTTCAAATCCCTTTGAAACAGACTGGAACATTCTTTTCCTATGTTCATGCCAAAACACTTTATGAACCATCAAAAAAGTATAGGTTCTTTTGCAAATTAAAAACCTCTTCTAAGAAAGAGGATCAGTATCAAACATCATAGGTCTGCCAAGTGTGAAATGATAAACAGGAATATGTACCCAGCAAGAAACCTTTGCAATTAGAGCAAACATTCTTTGCTTCATCTTCTTGCAAGGTCGGTTTCAATTAACTTGTTCAGTGGACAGTAGAATCTTGACTTTTCTTTACTATTTGTAATAGAATTAATTATTTTTCAGTTACTTCTATTATCTAAATATGCCAGTACTATCTGGTTTAAAAGTAAATATGCTTTAGTAAGAACCAAGACTCTTAATTCTTCTAATTTCTGGGGGCTTTGCATGTTGTTGTTGTTGTTTAGTGTCATTGGGTCGTAGATGACACATACCAACCCTATGAATGAAAGTCTTGAACACAAAACTTTCATCTTTTCTCCAAGTTCATAGAGTTTCCAGAAACAAGCTTTTTTGGAAGTGGATGCTGCTCCTGCTTCCAAGCTTGTTTTATTCAGGAGACCCACAGAAACCAGCAAGAGCCAGACCCTAGTCTCATCCCCAAACCAGAAAACACAGCTTTGCAGAATCCAGCCATTCCACTCATCTTCCCAGCCTAGAAATAGCCCGGGTGTTTTGCATAGTAGCAGAAATCTCATACCAAGCACAATGAATAGCCAATCAACATTCTTTTAGTTGTATGTATGTTATGTTGCTTTTATGTACCATAAACTTGGAACTGGCTCATAGACGACCCTCCAGCAAGTGTTCAGAGGTAGTAAATCATGCAGGAGGAGATAGCCTATCATCTATTACAGAGAAGTTGGTGGCTTTAAAGCATGGCAGCACAATGCCTTAACACTAAGCCACCAGAGATACTGATTATTGTTGTTTTCTATCGTAGAGTCAGAATCAACTCATAGCTGACCCTCCGGCAGGTTTTGTACTTGTTATACTGGTAGTGATTTCCATCTCATTTATTATCTTCTTCGCTTTCTCAGGTTGGCATTACCCATTTAGTACAGTATCGTGGTCATGGTAGAGTTATGCAGCATAGTGGGTATTCATTACAAGAGAACACTATCAAATGTCAACAAGCCAAATAAGTCAACTACTGACAGTAGTAAACTCTATTAGCTATTCCTATTTGTTGTCTTTATAGCAATCAACTGGAGAAGTTTGTCAGGGCACAGAATTTCAGATGCACAAGATCATGGCACCAACTATTTTCCCTCTTTTCCTTTATAATTTCTAGGGATGCCTTCCTCCCACATGGCTATGACTTTTATAATAGAAATGGCCAGGGAAACAAATTAATGTTGTAAGTGTGTGCTAAGTAAATGCATATTTTACAGACTGCTCAGGAAGATAGTCTTATCATCATTAAACTACCACCCTTGTACACAGAAGATATGAAACCTGAACATTACCTCTTTGTTTCTATGCCTTAATCAGTTTACCATACAGGAATCCACAATTTAGAAACTGGTAATGCTCCAGAAGTTAATTTGTGAATCAATTGTTTGGAACTTGGAAGGCATTTTGCCATAGAAACAATGTTCTAAATGGTGGTTAGGTTCCCAGGACAACACATCAAATGTCTTCTTAATTGGTAATAAGCATTAATTCTAGAACCTAACTAAGCTCCAAAAAATATGTACTTAATTTGTGACAGCTACAGCAGAGAGCGATTTTTAATTTTTTTTAAACCAAAAGCAGGAGGCAAAGTTGTGGTTTTTGCCCCTCACATCCCCTCTCCTTAGATACATGGGTATATTATAATTTTTAATATTTGGATTTTGATAGAAGAAAAGAGAAAACCAAGATCCATAGGATTGTGGTACCATTGAGTTAATTTAGCTCTTTTTCTGAGAAGAATTATAAATAGGAGGTAAAATTACAACTGGAAGCTCTAACTACGAAAGTTAGCAAATACAATGTTATATTCAAAGACTAGTGCAAGAGTTATAGAATTGCAGAATATTCCTAATGTATCATTGATTATTGAAATTAAGATCTTTGCTCATTATTCCTTCTAGTTTCTCTGGTAGTTACACTGTTCAGACTTACCTACTTCGATACATTCCATTTCTACTAATCCATAGCTTTTATGAGGATTTATCTTCTCTCTTAGTTCCACTTACTCTTCTTGCTGTAAATACTTCTCTTCTTGTCACAAACACTCAAGATTACTAACTCTTATTAAAAAGATTTGGTTAATGAAGTTGTAATCCTTATGCATCTGTCCGGAAAATGTAGCTTACAAACAATCACACATAGGGAGTTCTGGTGGCCTAGAGGCAAGAAACTGTGCTGCAATCCCAAAGGCATGCAGTTCAAATCCACCAGAAGCTCCGCTGGAGAAGAATGGGCAATCACCTCTTGTTCCAGTCAGATCTGACTCAACAGTACACAACAAGAAAAAAAAAATAATGAAAAAAGAAGTTTAAAAATAACCAATCACACAAATCTCAATGGCATAAAATAAGTTTATCATTCCTGTCTTCACCATGTTTTAGTGGAAGGAATCTAGATGGAGATTTTTTCTCTGAGTAATTATTGAATAAGCCAGGGTGTCGGCACTGCCAGTGCAATACTAGTTTGCAGTCATTATAACAGAAAAACAAGGAAACCACAGGATGATTTCATTCAGCAGCTAAGCACACAGACTGAAAGTGGGTGCTCTCTGCCTAAAATTGATCACAGATCTTCACCCGACCACAATATCTAAAAGTAGGAGGAAATGCATGTGTGGAAAGACAACTAGAAATAGCTGTCACCGTTTTAAGTTCTGTTACCCTTAGGATAAGAGAGAGCCGGTGGCATCGTCTTCAGGCGATTGTACTGATAATCCAAAGACTACGCCACTTTACATTTCAAATCTACCAGCTGGATGAACACTCTGTTCCCATTCAGAGGCTGTTAGTTATATCCTCTAAAATCCAGCGAAGGAGGGCCGGCTATGTGACCTTCTGGGTAGAAGGTCTGATTCAAGAGCACTGAGTGCTGAGTGAAGAATTTCCGTCACAAAAAGACAAATACGGCATAATGTCACTGTTATAAAAGAGGACTGACATGGGGGTTGGGGGAGACTGAGAAAGAGGAGCTAAATAATATATACTGCATTGCAAAGAACTGTTTAAAAGGGATATATGATTAGATGTTATTGTCATGACAGGAGTCCAGAAGGAAGGTAGCATAATGGAGTGGACTTGGGGGAGGGTTTGAATAACAATGAAAGAATTTTTTTCTTTTACTTTTCAAAGAGAAAAGCTAATTAGGGGCGAGGGAGGGAAGGTAGAAAAGCGCAACAATTACTGAATGGAAATCCAAAGTCTGTAAACTTTGATTAAAATAATTTTTTTTTAAAAAAGAATATTAACACACAGAACCGAAGTAGAAGTTCATTATTGCTTTTGAAGATACTGTGTAGAGAAGTTGTAGAAGAATGACTATAAGATAGTATTGAAACCTCAATGCCTAAATAACAATAAGTGAGGGTTGACTTTTTTTTTTTTAAAAAAAAAAAAAAGCAGTACCAGATTCTATGTTATTTAATGATATGAATCATGCTCTGTTGGGAGTAAATGCTTTTTTTTTTTTTTTGGAATGCCATTCGTTCATTGTTGCACTTTTCTCCCCTCCCACCCCACCCCCACCCAAGCTTGCTCTTTTCTTTGAAAAGCAAAAGACAAATTCCTTCATTGGAACACAATCCCCTTGACTTTTTTTTTTTTCCGGTGTGGTCTGGTTTTACTCCTCTCTCCCACCATGGACTACAGATGGAAGACTCATAGCTGACCTTCCAGCGGAAGCATGACCTTTGAATGACCTACACAACCCTTAACTATATTATAAAATCTTATTTAATTTCACATGGAACTGAACATTAGACTTTTCTCATAGGAAAAATTTCCTTGAACTGAAGAATTTAACTCGAGGGCTTCCTACTTCTGCCAATATGATGGAGAATCAATTTGGTGACTTTGCTTTTGCCCTTGAACAGCTCGAGAGGCTCCTTCTCATATATCAGATCTTCTTCAAGCACCCTCAATCTATTTCCTTTATTGCACTAAATCAAGCATGCATTGTGAAGTGAGAAACATAAGCTTCATTATCATCAGTGGTCTCAAAAGTCTTGTTCCTCTGATTCTTACACCCTCTAAAGCCAGTAGTAAAATTTATCACGCTGCACACTTATTCCTTAAGTAATCTCATATTTTAATAGCTTGCTTCTTTTTATAGAAAAAGTATTTTTAAAAATTATAAAATAAAATGTTTCAATACGTTATTTGTCAACACTAGCACAACTTTTTATGGGAATTAAATTCCATGTGTTGAGTTGCCTAAGTATCCCAAACTAACCATGAGTGTTATAAGTAGTTGGGTGTTTTCTTAATATTAAACTGAAAATTATTATTTAAACTTGATTCAAGATCATTATAATTCTGATTCTTTATGTCTGTTGGAAGTCCGTTAAAACTCTAGGTAGTAAAAGGAATTAAAGACAGAAATCCTTTTATAAATAAATTACATAATATTGGTTATCGTCTTTTTTCTATTCTATATAATGATTTTGAGCAAATAAAATATTTTTAAAAGACAAATTGACTTTGTTCAACTAAAATTAATTTTACTGTAATAAATTAACTTCTTTAACAAGAGGAATAATTATGCTATGTAGTTTGTTTCATTAACCATCATTAGATATACCAGTTAATCTATAAAACAGTTTTCCATTTATGTGTATGTGTCATGTTAGAAATCTTAATGTTCTTTCATTATCACCTATGAATATTTCTTTTTTTCTGATTAATTTTTCCACTAATTTACTAATTGAACTACCTAATATTTTATTTGTTTATTAACTGCCATCTATCAGCTATGGTTCTTTGCTCTGGAGACACAACAGTGAAGATAACGCACAAAATCCTACACTCATATTTTCATATGAAAAGACAGACACATTGCCCAAAGATTATGCCGTATTCTATACACTTTGTTCACTGTACCTATTCCCTCCAAAGACACTAGCTTCCGCAGAAAGTGTGTTGTAGCTGAGTTTGACAAAAGTCTCAGCCAGTTGAGTTAGCACCCTGAAGATACCACTGCTGTCATCAGGGGGTTCAAGATTGCTGCTAACAGTGTTTGTGTTCCTCTTCATTGAGGGAAAGAATTCTATCCTCATTTCAGATGGTGAATAATGTGGTGAAGAAAAACAAAGCTGTAAAGATGAAGAGAGATATTTTTGTGACTGGGTTTATATCTTTTAGTTGAACATTTAAACTTTCTAAATGCAATTGTGATTTCACTTGGTTGGTAACATGGCATATTATTTTTTAAATTTTGTTTTATTAATTTTAACGAACATTTACAGAGATTTTGGATTTCCACTCATTCATTGTTGCACTTTTCTCCCTGCGCACCCCTCTCCCCTGCCCCAGTTTGCTCTTCTCTTTGAAAAGTAAAAGAAAAATTGCTTCATTTGTATACAATCTCCCCACTCCACTGTGCAACCTTCATTCTGGACTCCTGTGATAACCATAATATACTATCATATATCGCTTTTAACTGTTCTCTCCCTCATCTGTTTCAATGCAGTATACATAATTTATCCAGTTTTTAAGCCAAGTCAAAGAAAAAGTTGACGGAGTAGGAAATAAAAGGAGTTAACAGAGAAGGACTTTATACCTGGAAATATAATAAATACTTCTTCCACAAAGAATTGAACACTCTTTTAAACTTCATTTATCATGTGCAACTGATCTGAAAGCATCATAACCTGTCTTTGTTGACCTAACCTCAAATCTACAGGTCCCTCCTCTGGAGAAGTGACAAAATGGAATACCTTAAATCTTTCTCACTTCTGTTTATTTTCTTGCCTCTCTTGGGTTTATCCAGCAAGCTAAAGGTTTTAATAATGAGCTCTAGTCACTCATTTTACAAGTGTTACAAGACAAAAATTAAACCTCTAGGGATATTTCTTTTTCTGTACAGAGTAGATTTAAAACAGATGAAATTCTTGACATCTAAAAATAATAAAAAAGAGATCAGTTGGGTTAGGGTATGAGTTAGAGGACCACTTTGAGCGTATTTATTCTAGTATATAGATGTTCTGAAGTAAATATCAACTTATTGCCATTGACCATTTGTGGTATTAGAACAGGCACTAAAATCAGTTGTGCTTGGAAATTCTTTGGAAGATTAAATATTGCCATTCACCCTCACTGCAGTTCTTGAGCCTTCTCAAATATAGAAGGTGATATAAAGAAAACTAGTCTAACGTGAAACACAAATATGAAAAAAGAATAAAATGAATAGTAATTTCCCTCTCCCTTCTAAAGAATTTTTTTTTTCATGTAAAAGGTAGTAGATTTCAAAAGTAGAAAAAAAAATTTAAAAAACCCACAAACAGAAGACAGCAGTAACAGAACAATTTGCACTTAAACCTAAAATAATTTTTTCACAGTAGTTATATCCCTTAACCAAGTAGTTATATTTAAGAGCGAGAATAATGCCATATGGAAATTATTTTTTCAGCATGCCTAATTAAGCACAAATGGAACGGCTCTTCCATTTTTAACTAAAATGTTGACAAATAGCAGTTTGAAAAATTTTTGCCAGTAATGGCTGATTATTCTATATCAAATTTTATCTTATCAGTATTTCCTAATGTTTTTCCTAACGTAATAATTCCTTACAAAAAGTGTTACAGTGCAAATAAAGAAAGTTGCAAAAAGTTCAAGATATATTAAAAAAGAGGATTGGAAAGAAGGATATCGTTGCTCTGAGACGGACCATGGCTGAAAGCAGAAAATACCAGAATGATGTTTGTATGTGTTTTATTCACTATGCAAAGGCCTGTAATAAGCGTGACAAGTTATAGATAAAAATTAAAAAGAATAGAAATTCAACAACACTTCATTCTTCTCATGCAGAAAGTCCACACAGATAAGAAGCAGTCAGTAGAAAAGAACAAGGGGATACTTTATGGTTCGAATCAGAAAATGTGTGTCAACATTGTATTGTTTCCCTTACTTATTCCATTACCATGCTGTATATTATGTTCTAGATGAAGCAGAATGTAATATCAGGATAGAAGAGACAACGTACAGTGTACAGATAGCACAGCCTTGATTGCCAAAAGCAAAGAGGAATTGTAGCACCTAATTGTTGGCCCTCAAAGACCTTCAGTATGCTCTATAACTCAAAATCAAGATTCTCTTAACTGATTCAGCATCCTGAAAAGTTCAGAAAGGATTAAAGTTCTGAAGTATTTTATTAAAATTTGGCTTCACACTCATAGAAGGAGTAATTAAGGACACTCATTGAAGCAGCAGTTAAGAAATCAAACTATATATAGTATTGAGGAATTCTGCAAACCTTGCTTTGAAATTATTAGGGACAGATGCCACTTTAAAGGGTAAGGTGCATCTGACCCAAGCTATGGTATTTTCAGATACTTAATATGAATGTTAAAACTGAACAATGATAAGGAAGAACAAAGGAGAATGAATACACTTCAGTTGTGTTCTTGGTGAATAATATTGAATGTACTGTGGACAACGAGAAAAAATGAACAAATCTCTCTTGGAAGTGCAGACAGAATGCTCCACAGAATAAGAATTTCAAGCACCTATTTTGAATGTGCTCTCAGGTGGAACCAATTTCTGGAGGCAGAGATCGTGCTTCATAAAGTAGAAAGACAGTAAAAAGAAAATGGGTTGTTGCAGTGCCTGTGAACATGAGTCCAATAACAACAGCAATTTTGAGAATGGTGGTGGTGGTGGTGGTGTGTACTGTCAAATCAGAGCCAACCACAGCTGATGCTCTGGCTGGTTTTCAGAGGAAGTTAATCACATGAGAAGAGATTGCTCATTCTTCTCCCGCAGAGCAGCTGGTGGATTTGAACCATGTGCCTTTGGGACTGCAGCACTGCTTTTTGCCAGTAGGCCACCACTGGCATAAGACCAGGGAAAGTTTTGTTTGTTCCTTTTCTTAATAGAGTCGGTTTGACTTGGAATCAATTTGGTGGCATAGAGTAATAAAAAATAACTAATTATGGCTAACATTGAGAAGAATGACATCCCAGAACATTTAATTGTGCTCATGTGAAACCTATACCTTGATCAAGAGGCTGTTGTGAGAACAGAGCAAAGGAATACTACATGTTTTAAAATTAAGAAAGGAGTGTGTCAGGGTTGTATTCTCTCTCTGTACTTATTCAGTTCGTAGGCTAAGAAAATTATTTGAGAAGCAGGACTCTGTAAAGAGAAATGTGGCATCAGGATTGGAGGAAGACTCACCAATACCCTAAATTATGCAAATAATACAACTTGTTGAAAGTGAGGAGGACTTGAGACAGTTGCTGCAGAAGATCAAAGAATAAAGTCTTCAATATGGTTTACGTCTCAATCTCAAGAAAACAATTTCTCCCCCACTGGACCAGTAGGGAACATCACGGTAGATGGAAACAAATTGAAGTTGTCAAAGATTTCCTATTACTTGGATCCAAAATCAACACCCTTGGTACCAGCATTTAGGAGATCGGGAGACATATTGCACTGGAAGAGTCTGCAGTTAGAGATCTCCTCTATTTTTGAGACCTCCTTCTAAATTATTGAGGACCTCTCCATATTATTGACATCACCTTGAGGAGTATGGTGTGCCCACGGCCTTTTCATTCACTTGCTGTGCATCTTAGTGTGGGACAATGAACAAGGATAACAGAAGAATTGTGGCTTTGTGCTTTTGAATTTGTGCCTTTGAATTGTGGGGCTGGAGAAGATTGCTGAAAATCCCATAGACTGCCAAAGGAACAAACAAATATGTCTTTGAGAAAGTGCAGCCAGAGTGTTCCTTGTAGGCAAGAATTATAAAGCTTCATCTTACATACTTCAGGCATGTTGTTTTGAGAGACTATTCCTTAGAGAGGGGTATCATGCTTGGGAAGGTGGAAGTTCAGTGAAAGAAAAGATCTTCAACTAGATGGATTGATACAGTACTGCTGCAATGGGTTCTAGTGTGTCAGAAATTGTGAGGGTAGCACAGGTTAGGACAGGGTTCATGAGGTTGCTATTGGTCAAACTTGATGCAACGACACTTAACAACAAACAATAAACAAGAAAAAGCCTGTTGAAGTGAGGATCTCCAAGGGAACATAATGGCAGAAGAAGAAAGACATGGAAGTTTGACTTGGAACTAATTTGATGGCAATGAGATATTTGACTATATGGATCAAAACAAAAATTGTGGCTAACCTTGAGAAGAATGGGAATCCCAGAACACTTGACTGCACTTTTGCAAAACCTATATTTGTACCAGGGAGCAGAAGTCAGACCACAGTAAAAGAAACACTGCATGGTTCAAAATCAGGAAAGAAATGCATCAAGAATGCACCTT
>NW_006399920.1:1307343-1331712 GCF_000299155.1 Elephantulus edwardii | reverse complement strand
TTAAGAAATGCTAAACGAGTTCAGCCCTTTTGATTTTCCGACTCTAGCTCCTCGCACATTTCATTGTAGTATTTTGCTTTCTTTTTTTCCTTGTTATAATACCTTTTCAATATATATATGGAACTGATAATTTGGGAGGCTGGTTACCATGAGGAGGAATGTGGCATCAGGATTGGAGGAAGACTCATCAATAACCTGCGTTACGCAGATGTTACAAACTTGCTGGCTGTAACTGGCAAGGACCTGAAACATTTGCCGCAGAAGGTCAAGGACTACAGCCTTCAATTTGGATTGAAGCTCGACATCAACAGGACAAAAATTCTCACCACTGGCCTCATTGTCAGCATCATGATAGATGGAGAAGAGATTATTAACAAGCTTTCTTGGCTCCACAATCAACAGTCTTGGCACCAGCAGTTAGGAAATTAAAGGATTACTTACATTGGAGAAAATCAGCTGTCAGGGACCTTCTCTCCAGAATACTGAGAAGCAACAATGTCATTCTAGAAACCAAGGTGTGCCTCATCCAAGCCGTGGTTTTGGCAATTACTTGCTATTCATCAGAAAGCTGGACGTTAAATAGAGTTGACAGAAGAAGAATTGATGCCTTTGAGTTGTGGTTCTGGAGAAGAGTCTTGAATATACCATAGACTGCAAAGAGAACAAATAGATCTGTCCTGGGCAGGGTGAGACCAGGCTGCTCTTAGGAGGCAAGGATTTTGTAGCTCCATGTCACATACTTTGGGCCTGTTACCAGTAGTTACAATCTTTGGAAAGGGACATAATGTTTGGAAGGATGGAAGGATACCGCAGGAGAGGAAGTGCCTAATAAGATGATTGAGTAAACAGATTGACTCAGTGACTTACTGAGGATAATGGAGGGGAGGTAGGTGTGTTTGGGACAATGAGATTTGTTCAGGATAGGGCAGGATACTGAGCTATTGTACACAGGGTTGCTATGAGTCACAGGTGACTTGACAGCACATAACAAAAATAGTCACACTAATAAGTTGTTGTTATTCCTTGCTGTGAAGTCAGAACAAACTCATACCTGACCCTCCAGCAGCTTTTCAGAGGCTCTATTTAAGCTATTGTCATTTTTGTTGTTGTTGCTGTTAAGTGCTGTCCAGATGACCATGACTGACAGCAATTCTATGAACAACAGACCTAAACCCTTTCCTAGCCTGCTACATCCTCACCATCCCTGCCATAATCAAGCCCATTGCTCCAGCCACTGTCAGTCGAATGATTGGAGGTCTTTCTCAGTTTCGGTGACCCTCCAACTTTTCAAGAATGATGTCCCTTTTCAAAAAACAGCCTCTTCTAATTACATGCCGAAAGTATCCAAGATGGAGATTCATCATATTTCTAAGAAGTATCCTTTTGAAGTGTATCCAAGGAGCACCCTGGACACACCTTCTCCAGGACATATTTGTTTGTTTTCTTAGCAGTTTATGGTATATTCAGCACTCTTCTCTAACACCAAAATTTAAACTCATGTTATAGCAAAAATCTGTATTTTTCTTTTTAAATCTCTTAACAAAAAATAAAATTAGAAATTAGTTGTTCTCTATTCTTATTTATATGGCCCTTAGGTTTTTCCATCCATGCTTCTATACAAACTTAAATTCTCTAAAATCTCTGAAATGTAAGGGATACCTAAACTTTCATTGTAAATCTATTACTAATTATTTTTATGTAAGTTACTGTCTCAAAGCCTCAATTTCTATATACATAAAACAGATAAATCAAATCTTCCCTATGCTGCAGAGAAAGAGGGGAAAGACCATGTGTCTGTGTTTATACATATATTTTTTATGTAGCAGAAAGAAATTGATTGCCATATGACTTCATTCCAAAGTATGAAAAGGGGAAAAGAGTAGCATACTTTTAACAGCGAATACCAACAGACATCACTTCAGTTGAGTGATAAAGGTCAGTATTAACAGTGATATGTCAGTCAACTTGATAGTATGTGTACCTGTTATGATATCATAAACATGGCATGCCTGTGATTTTTCCTAAAACAGAAGATCAACCTAAACTGCATTCAGCATAACACTTCACCAATACCCTTATTAATTATCAGGGTAATAAAGCTAAAAAAAAGTCAGACAATTTTAAAATTAAAGCTAAGCCTAAGGAGATATATATATGGGATAATTGAACAGGAGAGTGTAAGGACAGCAGGTAAAAACTAATTATGAATTAAATATGGTATTTAATGAAAATTAATATGTTGATGTTTTTGTTAATTGTAGCAATTGCAACATAATACTTTCACACATTAATAATAATAATAATGAAAACTCAATATAGAGCATGAGAACTCTATAATCCCATTTTTAAAAATTTCAAAATAATCTTATATTTTCATTTTAGCTACTGAATCAAGACATAATTTGAGTCAACAGTTTGAAAGACATTACAATTGAGATTTTTTTAATCCACTCTATCAGTGTTTATTTTAAAATTACTTTTTCCAATTTTTTTTTCTTTATTACCTAAGTTCTCTTGTTTATAGAACTTCAAACTTAGGACTTCAATGCTGTACCAGAAGCTTACTTGTTGGTATAAATAGCAATTTAAAAAAATTAGAGTTCAATTTTTAGGAGTTATGATCATGAATTTACGCCTTAAAGGAGGAATGGATTTGCACATGTAGCAAATATTAGATAATAGAACTGTCTAAACCACAATATCTAGGGTGGTAGTTGTTTTTGTGTCCTATAGAGTCAGAATCAACCCACACTGACCATCTGGTGAGTTTTCAGAGGCAGTTAATCCCACAGGAAAAGATTGTCCATTCTTCTCCCATGGAGCAGCTGTGGCCTCAAACCACATGATTTGGGATTGCAGTGCAGCTTCTTGCCACTAGACCACGAGAGTTCTGTTTTAGATTAAGAATATAATTGGATCTTGATGATAGGCTTTGTTTTCATATTCTTAATTGGTATATTTACTGACTTATCTAAAGTAGTAGAGGCAGAGTTAATTTCTAGCATATTTTCTACATCCTTCTATTTTCTCATTTCAATTGACAGCTTTTCACCTCACCTTCCCTCTTCTCAGACAGGATGCTGACATATCTTAGACTTTCCTCACCTCAATCCCATTCTCTTAACTTTCTCCCTATGGGAAATAAAAGTGTCAACTTTGACTCTAAAAAGATTTATTCATCAGCAAGAGTTTATTCATTTCTCCTTCAAATCACTCTTTATATTTTTTGTTAGATGTGAATATTAAATTACATTAACACAATTATAACAAAAGACATAATAATTATGGTCATCATCTTTTTCTTACTCCTGTTAACTTGTCTCCCAGGATTATCATTCAGAGAGGAACAATAATTTCTGATAGTCTCTGAATTTTCCCCCCAAAATAACAGTACAGCTTGCAAATTTTCAGATCCTCGGTTCCTAATTAGGAGAGAACATTAAAAATTAATATGTTCCCATCGTTCTATGCCATTGTTCTACCCAATGCACCAGCTTAGTTTAAAATAGAAACATGTTAGTATTAGATAAAATCAAGAGTCCTGCTTTTCTGAGAAAACACCAAATGGCGGATGACGCCGGTGCAGCGGAGGGCCTGGAGGCCCTGGGATGGGAGCCCGCGGCGGTTTCCGCGGAGGCTTCGGTAGCGGTCTGCGGGGTCGGGGCCGCAGCCGTGGACGGGGCCGTGGGAGGGGCCGCAGAGCTCGAGGAGGCAAAGCCGAGGACAAGGAGTGGCTCCCCGTCACCAAACTGGGCCGTCTGGTGAAAGATATGAAGATTAAATCATTGGAGGAGATTTATCTTTTCTCCCTGCCCATCAAGGAATCTGAGATCATCGACTTCTTCCTGGGCATGTCCCTCAAGGATGAGGTGTTGAAAATCATGCCAGTGCAGAAGCAGACACGTGCTGGCCAGTGGACCAGATTCAAGGCCTTTGTTGCCATCGGAGACTATAACGGCCATGTTGGCTTGGGCGTCAAGTGCTCCAAGGAGGTAGCTACTGCTATCCGTGGGGCCATCATTCTAGCCAAGCTCTCCATTGTCCCTGTGCGGCGTGGCTACTGGGGGAACAAGATTGGCAAGCCTCACACCGTTCCCTGCAAGGTGACTGGGCGCTGTGGCTCTGTGTTGGTGCGTCTGATCCCTGCACCCCGAGGCACTGGAATCGTCTCGGCCCCTGTGCCTAAGAAGCTGTTGATGATGGCTGGAATTGATGACTGTTACACCTCAGCCAGGGGCTGGACAGCTACCCTGGGCAACTTTGCTAAGGCCACCTTTGATGCCATCTCAAAGACCTACAGCTATCTGACCCCAGATCTCTGGAAAGAGACGGTGTTCACGAAGTCTCCCTACCAGGAATTCACAGATCATCTTGTAAAGACTCACACCAGAGTCTCCGTGCAGAGGACTCAGGCTCCAGCTGTGGCCACCACCTAGTGGATTTTCTATAACAAATAAAGTGAATTATGTTCTAAAAACAAAAAAAAAAAATCAAGAGTCCTGTAGTTTATGGTGACGGAATCTTTATCCTTTTTAAAAAAAATTTTAGTATGAAAGTGATTTTTAGGGGCTATTGCTTGGAATGACCAATGTTAGGTTGTTTATTCAATTTATAATAGAAAGTCTGTCACCGTCCATGTAGAAAAATTTAAACGACATGTCTTTATTGTTAGCCCTACACACTCTCTAGTTTCCAAATATCCCTTTGATATTTTTTAATTCTTCAAGCCATTTCCACCCAGGTGTGTGAAAGGTTGAGTTTTATCCTGATGGAACATAGCACTGTGGGAGCAGGCTTCGGGATGGGAAAGCATGGAAGGGCTAAAGGGACAAATGATTCAAATAAAGAGAGAGTGATTTTGTTAAGAATAAAGTCCAAGAATGGAAATAAGACAAGGAAATTGACAGTGACATGGACTATTTTATATCTGGAGACAGTCTTGTGGAGAGCTAAGTAAACAGCCCTGATTAAAAAATAAGGATTATACATAGAGAGCTGTGGTTTCCAAGTGGTTAGGACTTATGCTGCCAACACAAAAGTAAGCAGTTAAAATCTACCAACTGCTGTATTGGTGAAAGATGGACAATCTTCCTTCATATGACTTACAGCCTAAGAAAACCCACTGTGACTTGATTTTGACTCCGTGGCAAATAACAACAACATACAGATAAGAGATTTTTAGTGATGTCGGTTAAGTGTTGAGCCGCTAATTCTTAACCTCCTTGATCTTTTTCCATTAAGATTATAACTTCAGAAACTTGATGAAGGAACTTCACAAGAATCAGAATACTAGTGGGATTTGCTTTCCTTGCTTTAGTTTTTATATAAATAGGAGATCAATAGTTTATAAAAATTAGTCCTGGCAGAAGATATTTCTATGTTAGAAATTATAGTAGTCAAGATCACCTAGTAAAGCAAGTTCCAGCTCAAATCCTGGAGTTATGAGACCACAAGTGTGAGTAGCAACTCCAGGTAGTGTGCAATGCCCTGTTTCTCTGATTTTTAATAGGATGTAGCCTGGTCTCTGACTAATACAAGAAACAGAATGTTTATTTTGCAATTAAATATTGAAGCCAAATGCATTTTAAATAATAGCCAGAAGTAAAGTGATGTAGACAACAAATTTATTTGTAATTAGAAAAGGAATTTAATGATCCAAGCATAGCCATTAGATGTCAAGCCAAATCTTAAATATGGAAGGCTATTTTTTATAAAAGATATTACCAAGGTGTACTTGACTGCAAATTAGTTTTCAACAAATGTGCCAAACTTCTGAGGGCCAAGTAGAATAACTATTAGTTTATAAACCACTAGAAAGCTTACTGAGCTAAGTGATAAGACTTCCTGCTTTTTGTTTTTATTTTGGTTATTTCTGCTTGTAAGTTTTATGCCACATTGAAATATATTTTCAAATGAGAGAGCCATAAAAGGCTGACTTTGATATCTAGGCAAATGATAAACGGAAAAACCTTTAAGCTACTATGGAATCTTTAGGGTTAAAATTTAACTACGCAACTATATTTATGCATCAGTTTATAGTTGTTGTTGTTGTTGATGATGATTACCGTCAAGTTGAGGTCGACTCATAACGATTCTATGAACAAAAGACCTAATGCCTTTCCAAAGCTATCTTTGTTTCTCCAAGTTCATAGAGTTTCCAGAGGCATGTGGTTTAGGAAGTGGATGCCACTCCTGCTTCCCTACCTGTTTTATAACTGGGAGCTCCACCAAACACTGTCCACAATGTGAAACCATTCTGGTATTTGATGTCCCCATGGCACAAGGTTCAGCATCATAGCAAACCCAGGTTACCTCATACAGCACATTGACAAAGAGTGATGTGAAAAGTGGAAGAGTGTTCCTCCAGATATTACAGCACTAGTCTCATTAAGCAGTGGTTAAGTGTTGTCGGTTTGAATATGACTCAGAGTGACTTTGAACGAAAGACCTGAACTCAGTTCTATAATTAATATCATTTCTGTACATTTATAAGAGAGTTTTTAGTTTACAGTAGGCATCCTACTTCCCAACATCTGGAAGCTCATCCAACCATTGTACATAATAGGTAACCATTATGGTATTTGACAGGACTATGGAATAGTGTTCAGCATCACACAACTCCAAGGGTATATATTAATAATATATGTTGTCAGGAATTTTCAAACTTCTAAGCAGTGGAATTTTCCATCTGAATGAAGTATTTTGTGTAACCTCAGAATTGAAAATGGATGAAAGTAGAATCAATGTGAACCTGATGAGAATACGTGGTATTGAGTGAAATTCTAACTGCCTGGGTTTTCCATCAGCCTCCACTGTGGGGCAAAAAATTGCTAGTGAATCTGTTATAAACCATGTGAACTCCAGTCACCAAAATTCTACACTCATCAATCACTTCCATTTAGTTCCTTGAAAATCCTTTGGATGCTATTTGAAAACTATTTAGCTTGTTCTCTGGACTAATTTTAGTGCAAAAATAATGGAACAGAGTAAAAAAAAAGGATTAAAAAAGTAAAATAAAATTTAAACATGAAAGTAATAGTTATGTGAAAATGAATGAGCTTCCCATTCTAATTTTTTATAGTTATTCACTGAGATATGATTAAAGAGTTTATTATTGAGATATTATAAGAGTTTCTGCTTAATTCTTCAAAAAAATACCCCCTGCACATGTGTATGAACATATATATGCCTGTACATCTATGTACAGAAGCACATACATACTCAGTGTTTCTCATTTACATAAACAACAAAATACAAATTACACTTACCTTTTACTTTATTCACTTTAGGAACCTTAAGAACTCTTTTCCATACTTCACAATAGTCATTGCATAAAATGCCTGTTTGTAAATGCCAACGTCTATTTTACAAATTATAATTAATATGCTATGCATTTTTACAATACTTATGAAAAATAATAAATTGATTACCACCGTTGTTAGACACATTTGCTAATGAATGCAAACATACATACAAGGATAATACAAGTAGAATTGCTGGATAATTACTGCAGAATGGCCTTTCAATGAGCCATGGAGATTCACTTCACTTTGTATTTCCAAAAACAATGATGTGAAAGAGAGGATGGATTCCTGTGCAGCTTCTGATACACAGTATTATCACCAGGTCTATTTCATATTTACCAAAGGCTTGAAATTTAGGTTTACTTTTCATTTGCATCCCCTAATATCCAGTGCACCATAGTGGTACAAGTTGGGCTGCACTGCTCTAATCCATTAGCTCCTGAGGGTGAGGATGGAGAGAAGATAAAGTCATCCTTTTCCGTTACTTTTAGGTTTACAGTCTGAGAGCAGATGGAGAGTCCTCATGAACTGGCATTCACATGTGGGCAGTGTTGTTGTTGCTGTTGCTCAGTGTCGTTGAGTTAACTAGAAATCAGAGAGACCCTATGAACAACAGATCTGACCTTAACTAGGGCAAAATTCTGAGCCATCCTCAGGATTTTCAAAATGTTTGAACCCATTTTTCTAGTCAGTGTCTCAATCCATTTTGTTGACGATCATTCCTTTATTTCTCTGACCTTTTCCAGAATAGTACTTTTTCCAAACAATATCTTCTCCTAACCACATGCCCAAAATAAGTGAGATGAAGTATCACCAACCTTGCCATAAGAAGCACGCTGATTGAAATTTCTCCAGACTTGTCTGATCTTATAACAGTCTACAAGATATTCAGTACTCTTCTCCAAGTCTCCCATTCAAATATCTTCTGCCATCTTTATTCATTGTCAAAGTGTAAATCCATGGCTTTGAGGTTTCATAGGTAGTGGGTTTGATTATATTTTCATGTCTTTCAAAAGCCATTTCTGAACTGCCTACTTATATTAAATTAATTTTCTAGTTAGTTAGAAATCTTCAGATATTGAAAAAATTTACCACATTGTCAAGTTTGAAAAGTGTGCAAAGCTATATCTATTTTTTAAAAATTTATTAGTGAATATATACATAGAATTATTTTATTTATGAGTTTTATTTAGAACTTAATTGTGTAGTAGTCACTAGAACAGTAGTTCTAATAAGTTATTTACATAAAAATTACAATTAAACCAAATATCTTTCTTTCTAGAAATATTACATATATATTAACATTTTCTGGTTACTACTAGTGTATCTTTTTCTATTTTAAAGCCCCACGTTTCACTTCAGTTTTATATTTTATTGAAAATCTGTAAACAATGCTGTATACATATATGTGTGTATATTTATATGTGTATATATAAAGAGAGAGAGACTAAAATGTAATTTTAATTTATTATAAGTTGTTGTGGTGTCAGAACCTTGAAAATTGACTTTTCTATATACTGTATTAGACCCCACTGAAGGCATGGTTTCCAGCTACCTTTTCTGCAAATATATAGTCTTGCAAATCATCAACAACTGTGAGATGAATATAAGAGAGTGCTTTCTACAATGAAAAATGGTGGTAGAAAGAGGGAGAAGGGATTGTGGCATTGCTGTGAAGAGACTCTAGCAAGGTGTAACTAGAAGAACATTGGAGATGGAGCCATAGTGAAAAGTTATGCTTGTTGGATGAATAAATGTAAACTTGACTTGTAATTTCTCTGAGATAAAGTTTGCTGGATGATTGAGGAAATCAGATGCTTCTTGTATTTGTGCCACTTACATGAAGGTAGATATTTCACTTGTTGACTGAGAAGCTTTCAGAACTAATTGAGGTCTTATGTCTTGCTCTTCATCTGGCTTGGGACTACTGTACTAAACCTGAACTTGTACTGTGATTTATTTGCTTCCCCACACTCTGCAAACTAGTTCCCTGATAAAACCACAACTGTGAGTCAAGTCTGTGAGTTGCAACAAACACTGGACAAAATGATTTGTAGAAATTGGTGCAGGAGCATGTGGGGTTTCATTTCTGACCATCTAGCTATTTGCATGTTAGTATCCGTTTCGTAATCCATGATTGTCCTAAATTCTTAGTACTAACAAGTGTGATTGTATATAAATTAAAGTGAAGTTTGTCTGAAATGATAGTAAATAGTGTTTATAATGTATAACCTCTGTCATTTGTACAATTTTTACACTACACTTGAATTATTTGGACAGTCATTAATTCTAATAGCATTTCTAGTTGTTAAGTACTTTTGAGTTGTTTATCAAAAATATTAATGTACAATAGCAAACTGTTCTGCATACAAATTGAAAAGGTATGGAGACAAAATACATCCCTGATGGACCTCCTTATTGATTTTGAACTATGTAGTGTCTCCTTGCTCTGTTCTGACAACTGTCTCTCGGTCCAAGTATAGGTTTTGTATAAGCACAATCAAACGTTCTGGGATTCCCATTCTTCTCAGAGTCAGCCATAGCTTGTTATGATCCACAGTCAAAAGCCTTTGCATAGTCAATGAAGCACAGATCGACATTCTTCTGGTATTCTCTGCTTTCTGCCTAGATCCATCTAACATTAGCTATAATCTCCCTACTACCACGACCTCTTCTAAATCCAGCCTGCACATCTGGCAGTTCTCTGTTGACATATTGCTCCAATCGTTTTTAATAATTTTCAGCAGAATCTTGCTTGCATGTGATATTAATGATATTGTTCAATAATTTCCACACTCTGTTGGGTCACTTTTCTTTGGAATGGGAAAAAAATATCGATCTTTTCCAGTCAGTTGGCCAGCAGGCTGTCCTCCAGATTTCACAACTTAGTGAGCACATCCAGGGCAGCATCTGTTTGTTGAAATATGTCAATTGATATGCCATCAACTACTGGAGCCTTGTTTCTTGCCAGTTTCTTCAGAGCAACTTGAACTTCCTCCTTCATCACCATAGGCTCTTGCTCATATGTTATTTCATTAAATTCTTCTATGTCAGCCAATTCCTTCTGATACAGTGGCTCTATGTACTTCCTCCGTCTTCTATTAATGCTTCCTGGATTATTTAACATTCTACCAAAGTATTCTTAAGTATTGCCACCCATGGCTTGAATTTGCTTTTCAACTCCTTCAGCTTAAGGAATGCTGAGCGAGTTCAGCCCTTTTGATTTTCTGACTCCAGTTCTCTGCACATTTCATGATAGTATTTTGCTTTGTTGTCCTGAACTGCCTTTTGAAATTTTCTGTTCAGCCCTTTAATTTCTTGGTTTCTTCCTTTAGCTTTGGCTTCTTGGCACTCTAATGCAATATTCAGTCTCATCTGACATTCGTCTTGGCCTTTTCTTCTTCTTCAGCCATTGTAATGATCTTTTGTATTCTTCATGGATGATTTTCTTGATATCCTCCCTCATTTAGTCTGCGCTTATTGGTGCTCAAGGCCTCAAACCATTCCTGAGATGGTTTTGAAATTTGATTGGATTGGTGGAAGAGTCATCAACAACCTGCATTATGTAGATAACACAACCCTGCTTGCTGAAACTGAGGAGGACCTGAAGCACCTGCTGCAGAGTGTCAAGGACTGCAGCCTTAAATATGGATTGAAGCTCAACATCAAGAAAACAATGATTCTCACCACTGGGCCAATTGGCAGCATCAGTATGGATAGTGAAGAAATTGAGATAGTTAACAGTTTTCTTTTACTTAGCTCCACAGTCAGCACTCTTGGAACCAGCAGCCAGGAAATGAAGAGACAAATTGTATTGGGAAAGTCAGCCATCAGGGACCTCTCAAGAGTACTGAAGAACAGCAGCGTCAGACTGGAGACTAAGGTGTACCTGATCCAGGCCATAGTCTTCGCAATTATGCGCTATGCATTGGAGAATTTGACAGTGAATAGGGATGATAGAAAGAGAATTGATGCCCTTGAGCTGTGGTACTGGAAAAGAGTGTTTGAATATACCATGGACTGCTGGGAAAACAAATAGGTTTGTCCTAGAGAAGGTGCAGCTGGAGTGCTCCTTGGAGTCAAGGATTCTGAAGCTTTGTCTGACATACTTTGGGCATGTTGCAAGGAGGGACTGGTCCTTGGAGAGGGACAACATGTTTGGAAGAGTGAAGGGGCGGCGCAGGAGAGGAAGACTCTTGATGAGATGGATGGATTCTGTTATTGGAAGGTGGGAATGAATGTATTTGAGACGGCAAGGTTGGCACAGGATAGAGCAGCATTTAGGGCTTTTGTACATAGGGTTGCTATGAGTCACAAGCAACTCGATGGCACATAACAACTACAATAACAACATGGTAAACTAAATTTGTTTGATGTAATTTGTATTCTGTCTATATATTCCCTTAACATCTATAATTGTGTGATTTTTTTTCCTCATTTTTTTAACTGTCATAACGAATTGAAAAAAGTAGCAGACGGGTGTCATTTGCCTCTTTCCACGTTAGGTTTCTTGTTTGAATTAATTAACCCATTGATATTTCAAATTTTATGAAGTGAAAAGCCAACGACAGAGAGTTAATCAGTGGGCGGGAATGCCTTCAAAATGGTTTATGACTGATCTTCAAACAGAAGAGAGGATATTAGGAATTGTTTCCTGGAATTATGATGCTGATTTCTGTCTTGTAATATTTTTTTAAAGCAAGGTCTATGGCCATTCTTAATGAGCCAAAATACCTTTGTCCTATATATTGTTGTTGTTGTTGATTGCCTTCAAGTAAAGTATGACTCATTGTGACCATATGAACAAAAGACCTAAAGCCCCTCTACAACTATTGACATTTAGTTTGTAATTGTTGTCCTGTATAGATATGTTAAAGTACTTATTCTCTTGATGGAATCAGCAGACTATTTAAATAACCCTGTATCCTCTGTTGGGTATTTAATCTCTCTGTTTCTCTCTCAATCTCTCCCTTGCTCAGCAATTATGTTGTTGTTAAGTGCTGTCAAGCCATAGAAAACTCATAGCAACCCTATGAATGAAAGACCTGAATATTGTAAAACTTTCACCGTTTCTCCACTTTCATAGTTTCTGGAGGCAAGCTATTTTGGAAGTAGATGCCTTTCCTGCTTCCAAGCTTGCTTTAATCTGGGAGCCCCACCAAACACTGTCCACCATGGGCAAGAACTATCGCATTTGACACATCACTGTCATGGTGTTAGCAACACAGCAACCCTGAGTTACCTCTGTACAGCAAATGGACAGACCAGTGCTATACCATTTAGCAGAGAGGACCTCAGATTAAAATCACCCACCTTTGTCTAGGTAGCATAACTTTCTATCCAGTTGACCAACAGAGCTATCTCTATCACTCAGCAATTAAAGCATGAAATTTTCCTTTTCCGTTTACTCTCCTTCTTGTGCTAATTAAATGTTTATAATAGCTCAGATTCCAATATAATAATTCATAACACTATAATATAATCTAATAATTCATAGTTTAATTTCACTATCAATTCTCTCAAATTCAATTAGAAATAAGAGAAATCGGCGAGATAGTTTATCAGAGTAGCAAAGGTATTTAAATCTTACATATGTAGATCTAAGGAGGCAATGAAAAAACATAGCATAATTAAAGATCTTTTTAATTCAAATTGTTATGAATTAATTTGTTTCTTGGATTATTTTGAATGAAATCATTTTTACTTGAAGCTGATGGATTTTGTGAAAAAATTATACAAAACAAGTTCCTATAATCTCTTAAACTTATAAAACTTTTCAATTGTTATCATTTAATAATACTAGTTAAATGAGGTCTAGTGAGGTGGTCTATAGAGTGTTATGTATTGTTATGTGCCATCTAGTTACCTGAGACTTACAGAGATTCTATGTATAATAGCTCTGAACTTTGTTCTATCCTGAGCCAGTCTCACTATCTCCAACAAACCTACCTTCATTATCCCCGTTAACTGTAACAATTCATTTTATCTGAATTTTCACTCCTGAACTGTCCTACCCTTCCAAGCATGATATCCTTCTCAAGGAACATGCTCAAAGTAGGTGAGACGGAGATTCAAAATCCTTGCCTCCAAAGAGTAGCCTGGTTTTATCTTCTCCAGAATAAACTTGTTCTCTTGGTAGTCCATGGTATGTTCAAAACTCTTCTTTATCACCAAAGCTCAAAGGCATCAATACCACGTCTGTCGTCTTTGGTCATTATTCAGCTCTCTAATACATAGCAAGAATGAAGACTATGGCCTGGATTAGACATGCCCTAGTCTTCAGATTGATATTGTTGCCTCTTCAAGGCTTTTTAGAGATCCATGAATGTAGCCTTCTGCAAACCAATTAATCTTTCAATTTCTTGACTGCTGGGTCCAAGACTGTTGATTGTGGAGCAAATAAGCTGAAATTGTCAACCATCTCAGTCTCTTCTCCTTCTGTCCTAGTGTTGCCAACTGATCCAGTGGTAAGAATCTTTGTCTTGATGTTGATCTTTAATCCATACCAAGGAATGTAGTTCTTGACCTGCAGCAAGTGCTTTGGGCCCTCCTCAGTTTCTGTGAACAAGGTTGTGTCATCTGCAGAATGCAGGTTTTTGATGAGTCTTTCTTCATTCCTGATGGCACATTCCTCCACAGAAAGTCCAGCCTCCCAAATGATCTGTTTTGCATATAGATTGAAAAGATATGGAAATAGGATGCATCCCTGACACACTCCCTTCCTGATTTTGAACCATGCAGTATTTTCTTGCTCTGCTCTAACAACTCTTTCCTGGTCCAAGTATATGTTTTGCATGATCATAATCAAGTGTTCTGGGATTTCCATTCTTCTCAAGGTTGACCAAAATTTGTTGTGGTCCACACTACCAAATGCTTTTTTATAGTCAATGAAACACAGATACACATGTCTCTGGTACTCTTTGTTTTCAGTCAAGATTAATCCGACACTGGCAGTAACGTCTCAGGTGTTATGGCCTCTTCTATATCCTGCCTGTATTTCTGGTCATTTTCTGTTAGAAGATATTGTGCATAGCTTGTCTATAAGATGCATTGAACTTGAATGCACATAACGTGGACATTCATTCTTCTTCTGCAATTCTTATTCATTGCTCAACTTTCAGATATATGGGAAGCAATTGAAAATACCATAGCTTGCATCAGGCATATCAAAGTTTTAAACTGACATCATTGTTCCTCAATACATTGTAAAGGTCTTTGACAGCAGATTTTCCCAATGTAGCACCTTTTAAAAAAAAATTCTTGACTGTTACTACCATGAATGTTAGTAGTAGGCCCACTTACAATAAAAGCGAAATAAATAAAGATCATTAGCAACTTCGATCTTTTTCATAATGTTGTAAGTTTGTCCAGTAGTGAGGATTTGTGGTTTCTTGGTGTTGAGAAGTTATCCATATTAAAGACTATAGTCTTTGATCTACATATCACAAATTATTATTTGACATCTAACAATGGTTAGGGAAATTATCTTGACTATGTAATATACTGATAGCATGAATGATTCTGTGTTTTAAATGTTTTTATTTATATAGAAACTGATAATTTTAAGTGTTACACTTCTTATAAATTCGTATCTGTTTATAAAAGTTTTTGTCAGTATAATAAATGTTTACATTGTTGTATGGGATTCTGAATTATAATTTCAAGGAGTGCACTAAATGGCCCCTTAAAAAACATAAACAGTTTGTCCCTATCATCCCCTCCACACACAAATAAGAGAGCAATTTTCTGAATACATAGGTATAAAATGGAATCTCAGTATGAATGGTACATCATCATCAGGGCCACTATAGATGACAATTGAAATTTATATAAAGTCTGTAGGTCTCATTTAGAGACTAGATCCATAAAAAACCAATTTGACTCTAATGAAAATGTGTGGAGAGTGGTTACAAAATTTTCTTTTCTGAAATATGTTTTGCGTCTCCATGACATGGAAATCATCACCCTATGATCAGTATTCTCAGCACTACCTGCAAAGTTGAGGCTCTTGAAAATAGAATCAGAGCCATAAGACTGAATTTGAATGTATTAATTTTCTACTTCTCCTACAACACAGAAATTTAGCTCCTTAAAAAATGCAACTTGTTAGTAAATACTCTTACATAAGTCAATCTAACATGTGCCTCATAGGTGTGAATATCTAGATGATAGTCACTCTGTACTCCTTTCTGGAGACTTTTAGAAAAGGAGCATGTCTTTCTCTGCGTATTCTAACTTCTAAATGCTAGAGATGTCTGGTGGTAGAATCTGGAGTCTGTGTGAAGCTACACTACTAAATCAACATTGGTGCCTCAATTTGAATCAGAGAGAGAGAGACAGAAAGAGAGAGAGAGAAAGGAGAGGAGAGGAGAGGAGAGGAGAAAAAAAGAAAAGGAAAAGAAAAGGGGGGGAAGATGAGCAATCTCCTTGCATATGTTTTACAGACTCCAAAACCTCATTGGAGAGTCAGCTATATTGGTTCCATTCCAGTGACAATGAGAAACATGCTGTCTGGGTTCATTGACTCCTGGTCCATCTGCAAAAACAAAGAAGATATGTCAGGTCTTTTTTTTTTCCAAAATACCAACAATTAAATTGATGACATCTTTATTTTTGTCATTTAAAGGCTGATGAAAAGCTGTAATTAATTCTATTAAGAAAAATCCAACATCTCAATTGAAAAGAATTGTATTCACTCATTAAAGGCTAATAGTTTTCCAAGACAAATTGAAAATATCCAGCATGCATGTTTAATTTCAGTACAATAGATTTAAGACCAGGCATGTATGTTACATGTATCAAGGCTAGATTACAAATTATCATAGTCATCATCATCACCATCATCGTCGTCGTCTTCACGTTTTCTTCTCGATGCATTAGATGGTTCACTGGCAGTATTTTGTGATGATACCATATTAGTTGTAATAAGAATATTTTTGGACCCAATTAATAATAGATTAATCAGAACATTCTGAACTGCGGACGTTGCTGGAATATTGATGCTTTTACAGCCGGAGTCTGTGAAGTAGGCATCTGGACTGTAAATCGTTGCCCTGTGAGGGACATTGGAGTCCCTACTTTAGTTGAAACAGACATGGTTTGTGGGGTTGGTGTACGTAGTGTGGGAGTACTAGGTCTGCTAGAAATGGAACCAACACTTAGCCTTGGAACTGTTATTCTTCCTGCAGCACCAGATGTCTTTTTTCTCTATGGACTTAAGTCTATAATTTGGAGCAGTTAAGCAGTACCTATCAGGGGGCAATCGAGGACCAGACTATGGCTTGATCAAAGGCAAAGAGTTTTATTTCTTTGCCATGCAATATCTAATAAAAAAATCTATTGGAGGAGGAGAGGTGAAAGACTGGTCAGCATGACACTGGATTGCCAATCGCACATCATCTGCATCAACAGTTGCTTTCTTAGCATGGCTTGAATAAATTTTTGCATCGTCTAGGATTGTAGTTACATATTGGAAGGCAAACTCAAACATATGATACATAACTCTTGGCTCATATTCGGTAATGCCCATATCCTTCAGGATTTGTGCCATCATCTGTGCATCTTTCGGCATGCTCTTGGGAGAAGTCATCTTTCCAGACTCCGTGATATCCGGTGATCAGACTTCTTTAGCTAAATCACCCACATTAATGTATTTCAGTCCTGATCTCGAGGCAAGCTCTTTGCCTAGCGTGGTTTTTCCAGCCCCTGATGTGCCAGTGAGCAAGATGTTCGGCTGCAACGTGGTCCCCACCGCAATGGCTCCTAGTGCTTCCAATATGTCAGTTCTTTTAGTACTGTTATCCCAGGTTATTTACTTCCTCTTTTAGCTCTGATGAAATAATGTATTATAAATTATACTACTCAATGAAAAGTTGCTAGTTCAAACCCACAAGCTTCTTTAGGAAGGATAGAGAATTTCCCATAAAGTTTTACAGCCTTGGAAACTTGATGGAAAAGCACCATGAGTTAGATTTGACTCAACAGTAATATGTTTGAGTCTTCAAGATCTTTGGTATGACTTTGAACCTACCTAATTTATCTAGGATAAATTATAATCTTGTTACTTATATTAACAACCTTCATTTCCCTTGGTAATTGTTGTAAGATATGTACAGATTCTAAGGATTGGAATAGAAATATTTGAATATAATTTTTTCACCTACCAGAGAGTGAGAGTTCAAAATAATAGAAAATAAAGACTATATCATAATGATTATAGTTATTAAGATTTTTGCCAATCTCAATTACTAATTTTTATGCAAATTTTATAAACATTTATTTGAGTCTCATAAAATAGATCATGATGATGATGATGATAATGACGATGATGATGATGATGATTCCTCTAGGTCGTATAGCCCTGGTGTACAAATTGCCACACAGCGGTAACTTGTGGTTGCTGTGAGGCTGAACACTGTGACACTGATGTGTCAAATCCATTAATGGTTGGTTAACCAATGCAGACAGAGAGCAGAGCTTGGAAGGAGGAGTGGCATCCACTTCTATAATAGCATGCCTCCAGAAACCATATGAACCTGGAGAAAGGATGAAAGACACCCAAGTGTTGAGGACTCTCCTTCATAGGGTCGCTATGAGTTGCCTGCAAATCAATGGCACTTAACAACAACAATATTATTATTATTATTATTTATTATTTAATAGCTCAGTATTTTGCAGTCCAGGATTTCAAGGGTAGAATTAGTTCAGGTGCAACCTGGCCATGGGCTTCAAACTAGGTAATCATGGACTAGGTTTCTCCCTTACCATCTTATACATCTCTTTACATAGTGTTTACCTCTTTCTCAGAAAGATTTTCTTTTAAATTCTTAATAACTGGTGGGACTATTAATTGTTCTGAGTTTAGGAAAACATATTTTAGGAACTACTAGCAAACATGCCCAAATTTTATCCCAGAGATATTCTTACATTGCTAAACACATTGCCCTTTGCACTAAGTACATTAACACTATCTGCCTTGAACAAAAATCTAGTATGAATGTGTCGTTGTCTGTTCATAAGATATCTAGATGTTGGAAATGTTCATAGAGAATTGTTTCCCACAGTATACCTCTGTCATCACTAATCATATGGCTTGGAGTATCATATGGAATCTCATTGCTTTATATAAGACCTTTTGATTTCATCCTACATTTCTTAACATCTTTCCTTCTATCTTCTTAGTGATATTTTATCTCTTCCTATTGGCCACTGAATATTCTTAGGATATCTCTAATATCAGTCATTCACTCTATAGTATTTTTTTCTGCATCCATACAAAGCCTTATATTTTGTGTGAAGTTTATAAATTGAGGGTAATAAACCAGTGTTTATTTTTCTCATGTGAGTGCTAGCTCTGATCATAGTAATTTTTCTCTAATAGATAGCGCCAGAGCAACTGGCTCTACCTGCTTTTGACAGTTAGTTATTGACTTCCATTAGTTGCTAGACCTGCATTTTCAGGGCTTTCTTCTGAAGTTGCTATTCTTTAGTTTTCTTTGGTAGTTAACACTCAATATTTCTTGACTGATTGCCTTCACTGGTGAAATGGTATAAAAATATGTTGCTTACCAGCTAAATGAAAAAAATATTAGGACCATATTTTCTGATTTTTTTTCCTTCTTTGCTCCAACACCTTTCATTATGACAAATACAAGTTAAAAACAAGGCACACTGATGTCCTTTATAAATGTTGTGGTAGTTAGGGTTTATTGTACAGAATAGCTTCCCCAGCCATTGACTTTAACTTTGCCATGTGGATGGATGAGAATATGTGGATAGGGTGTGTTAGCATCTACACAAAGTGGATTGACTTCATTGTGTGAATATACTGCAGATTTTCCACCCACTCATTTATTGATGGGCACTTGGGTTGCTTCCATCTTTTTCTATTGTGAACAACACAGCAATTAACATGGGTGTGCATATATCTATTTGAGTGGCAGCTGTGGTTTCTATAGGGTATATTCCCAGTAGTGCAATTGCTGAATCAAATGGTATTTCAATTTCTATATTTTTGAGAAAGTGTCATACCAGAATGGTTGCACCATTTTTCACTCCCACCAACAGTGAATAAATGTTCCAATTTTTTCACAATCTCACCAGATTTGTTCTTTGCTGCTCTGTTGAACTTTACTATTATTACTGGGGTACAGTACTATCTTATAGTGGAATACTGCACAGCACTGAAAACCACAGAACTCATAAAATAGTATACAAAATGGGTGACCCAGGAGGACATTATGCTGAGTGAAATATCTCAGTCACAGTAGGGCAAATACTGCAATTATGCCTCTGTTATAAGATAGGGTTGACTTCGGGGTTGGGAGAAACTAAGAAAAAAGGGGATAAATAATGAACACTGCCTTTAAATAGATACAGGAAAGAACTGTCTCAAAGAAACATATGATTAGGTAATATGTGCATGATAACAGTTCAGGTAAGAAGTGCATAGCAAAACACACTGGGGACCAGGGGAGGGGAATTGTGCAACAATGAAAGAATTTTATTAAAGAGAAAAGCAAACTAGTGGGATGTAAGGAGGAAAATGTGCAAGAATGAATGAATGTAAATGAAGTTTTATGTAAACTTTTGTTAAGATATCAATTAAAATATAATAAAAAAATTTTAAAAAGATATTTTGACAAAATAAACAAACAAACAGAAAACAAAAGTGATTGGCTGTAGTCTTACCAATCCACAAGGGCATTGACTGTTCTCGCCATTAAACTGAGTCAAGTTTGAGACCCTCACCACCAGCAAAGAAGCAGCAAGAGAACTCAGTTCATCCTTCTGGACCACAGATTCTTGCTCCAGCCAAACCAGTACCAAAGGGAGCAACAGCTAGAGCAGCCAGCAGCAAAGAACCAGAGATCTGATGTGAGATGGAGCTACCTTTAGGACTGCTACACCACAGAACCGGAGCTAAGAACCTTTTGTCCAAGTTAGCTGGAGGATTGGAACAAGAGGAAGATCCATCCGGCAAGACTAAGAGCCTAAACCCAAGACACTGAAGGTGCTGGTGAGGACATTTCAGAATCTGTCCTGACTGAGTGATCGTATTCTTCCATTAACCTTAATTATAGCCTTTTGGTTTCCCTAATATGATTCTATGTGGTCTCTGAGCTATTGCAACAGATTATGGACCCAATAAAGCAGTAAGAGTAGTGTTAGGCTGAAGAGAAGGAAAGCACAGGAGTGTGGAGGACATGCCTGATCTCATGGGAATTGGTTTTGTGTTGTTGGTGTTGATAGGAGTAGTTCTTCATAGGGCTGGTAAAAGTCAAATGTGTTCATGCTCACATGGCCCTTGCTCTTTTTCCAGATGCAAGCTAGTGTTCATGAAGTTAGCACCACAAAGCGCATTTCAAAAGTAAAATGCTTTGTGTATGAAGATAAATGGAGTGTTAAGGCCATGGGTTTTAGAGCCAACCTCCAGTTTGAATACCAGAGCTAAAACATGCTGAACAAATGTGAAAAAATTTCCCTTTCTCCATGATTCAATTTACTTGTAAATCTGGTTATATTTGTTAAAGAACTTTTGTATTTGTGTTTGAAATTATGTTTGTGTATATTCACATATTGTTGTTGTGCATGTTCCATTGTGTGGGAATCCATCCATAGCTGGCACTCTGGCAGGTTTTCAGAGGCAGTTAATTGAACATGAGGAGATGGCCCATGTAGCAGTCTTTCTCCCGTGAGATATGGAATGGCAAAGGAAATGCTAACAAAGTAAATAAATCAGAAACTGTCCTGGTCAATGGTGTGAAACGGTAGCAAAAAAAAAAGGGAAAACAGACTCATCTAAGAAAGGAGATATTGGAAAAGCAGACACTAGGAGCCACCATAAATTCATCAGAAGCTGTGTACTCCATAAAGCTGTGTAAACTTGACCCCACTGAGAAACATATATACACACTTGTATATACCATAAGGATAGTGTCAGTCTGTCCTGACCCATTCATAGTCTGTTATGATGGTCCTCTAATAAACCTTCTTTCTTTCATTTGCTCTTTTCCAGTGTCAGTGTCTTTTTTGTTTTGTTGGGTTTTTTTTTTTGTTTTTCGTTAGTTTGTATTAACAGTGTTCTATCAAAGTCTTATATCTGTGTCAGAACTTTCTAGTTCTTACTCGATGTTAACTCTAGAAATCATCCCCTATGGAAATCACCCCCGTGACATGTGGAGCAGCTTGTGGATGTTCATACTCTCACTTTCCATGTTCAAATCACTAGCGTCCCTTTGCAACTGTTCATCTTTCTTGGTGACTCTTATTAGGAAGCACAGCTTCTTGCTACTATGTCTACAAAGCTCACATAGCACGTGCTAAATACATTATCATTTATATAGTATGTATCAAATATAAAATACATATATTCATATTGTTGTTATGTCCTAGTACAGTAGCTCTGAATCCTGTCCTATCCTGAACCAATCTCACTGTCTCTGACATACCTAAACAATTACCCTATTTACTGTGTCAATCCATCTCATCTGGGGTTTTCCTCTCCTGCAGTATCCCTCCACCTTCACCAAGGACTGGTCCCTCCTAGCCACATGCCCTAAGTATGTCAGAGGAAGCTTCAAAATCCTTGTCTCCAAAGAACAGCCTGGTTTCACCATCTCCAGGACAGATCTGCTTGTTCTCTTGGCAGTCCAGGGTATGTTCAGTACTCTTCTCCAGCACCACAATTCAAAGACATAAATACTTCCTCTATTATCCTTATTTTTTGTGCAGCTCTCTGATACATAGTAAGTCACTGCAAAAATCATGCCTTGGATCAAGTGCACCTTAGTCTCCGGACTGACAGTGTTGCTCCTAAGTATTCTGGAGAGGTCTCCAACAGCAAACTTTCCCAATTTGTCTTTTAAATTCCTGGCTTCTGGTACCAAGAGTGTTGTTGATTGTGTAGTCTAGCAAGCTGAAGCTGTTAACAATCTCAGTCTCTTCACCATCTATCCTGATATTGCCAATTGGCCCAGTGCTGAGAATCTTTATTTTCTTGATATTGGCCTGACCTTCTGTAGCAAATATCTCAAGTCCTCCCCAGTTTCAGCAAGCAAGATTATGTCATTTACACAGGTTGTTGATTAGTCTTCCTCCAATCCTTATGCCACATTCCTCCTCATAAAGTCTGAAGGTAGGGGAGTGAGAGGTGCAGGAGGGGATAGGAGAGGGAACTGAGCTGGATGCTGGCAGAGTGGGGTGGGGTGGGAGGTCACAACACAACACATGCACTGAAATGGGGTGGGGGACACCAACATCTGTTCCGTTTATCATGTAATGGAGACAGGGCTCTCATCTTCTCTTTTGTGTAAAATGCTCGTCTGTCAAATACTGCTCTAAAGCTGAGTATCCAAACTAATGCAAACTAGGGAGAAGGATTGGCCATTGGCTTCCGAAATAACAGTCCTTTGAAAGCCTTATGTACAATAGCACAACTTAGATTAGACTAGCAGATACGATAGCAAAGACTGAGCCTTTGTATTCAGAATCGCCAAGAAGGAGGAACAGTTGCAGAGGGACACTAGTGATTAAAACATGGAATGTGAGAGCAGGAATGTAGGAAAATTGGAGATTGTTAAGGAAGAAATGGAACACATTGATATTGACATACGAGGCACTGGCGAAATGAAACGGATCGGCATGGGATGTTTTGAATCAGGCTTAGCTGGATATGAAAAGGTAAGGAAAAATAGGGCTGCATTTATACTAAAAAAGATCATTTCTATATCTTGAAATACAGTGTTGTGAATGACAGGGCCCCCATATTAGTTATCACAAAAGTATACTCTAAATATAAAAGTATACCCTAAACTCAGATTTTTACAGACCATTTTCCCTCTTAAAGAATTATTACCTCCCCTACAGTACTCAACATCTAAACCTAATACACAGTTAAGGAAACTAAAGAAAATTAGTCATTGAGGGAAGGATCAACAAGTACGATTGCAAAGGCCTTGTATAGTTAGGATAATGAAAGAAGTTATTTTAAGCTGTTTTGAGACTACAGAGATAAAACAAGTTAATAGTACCAAGAAACTACATAATTGTCTAGTAATCAAATAAAGCTTTGTCTTAATGATCAAATATTGATAAGACACTGCTTATACACACACACACACACACACACACACACACACATACAATTATACCTACATATTTTTCTTTTTTTATTTTATACTTATACAAAGTTAGTATATGTTGTTTTTCACGTCAGATCTTTCCCCCTTCCTTTACCCACCACTCCCTCCACCAATCCAATTGTGTGATCCTATGGTTAAGCATCCCCTCCATTGGATCCTCAGACTCATTTTACAATAATGGTCCTATACAGTATTTGTCCTAATGAGACTGAATTCGTTCACTTAATTAGATGTTTATCAAATTTTTGTTTTGAAACACAGAACCAAATGTACCAGCATGTCAAAACAGCTGGTGAAGAAATCAGGTAAATTTTTCATAGGCTGCTATGCGGCCAAAATAAACAAGGGACTATTTCTAATCTGTTTTCAGGTGCACAGAGCAGATTCAATAGAGGAAGTGAAGCGAGTGGGTAGGCAGCAGAAGAGTGAGCAAGCAGCTGACTTATGTATCATTTTTAGACACTGCTCTGTTGTTGATAGGTACCATCAAGTTGGTTCCACCTTATGTACAACGTAAGGAAATGCTGTCTGGTCCTGTGCCATCTTCAAAATGGTTCTATATTTGAACTCATTGTTGCCGCCACTGTGTCAATCCGTCTCATTGAGGATGCTCCGAGCAGTGAATAATTCACTAGGGGGACAAATATAGTCTCCATAGTCGAATGCTCATGCTGCCAGGCAAAGACTGAAAAATGACACTGCAATTTAGAGACAAGATGATTCACCTGTTATTGAAACAAATACCCTGAGAGGTTTAAGTAAGCTACAAAAATATAACTAAGAGAGCACAGGACAATTTTATTATGGATTTTTAGTGTATTCCTAATATAAACTTCACCAGAAAAAAAAAAAAAAAAAAACGGGGGGAGTCATGGAAAGGGAAACTTCATAAAAGAGAGAGAAATTTTCGTGATCATTATAAA
>NW_006399920.1:1299749-1307243 GCF_000299155.1 Elephantulus edwardii | reverse complement strand
AACTTAATATAAGAGAGAGAAATTGTAGAGATCATTATCAAGGCACAAGGCAAAAAGTAAGTTTAGTTGTTCTCTGAGCAATCTTTTTCTGGTTTCCTTTCCTAAAGATGTATGTTACCTTCGTTTATGAAATGACTTTTACTCTCATTTATTTTTGTTCATTTATTTGCTATCTTTTCTTTGTCAATTGTGTGAACATATACTGAACTGATTAATTTTCCATCAACAATAAATATAAATTTTGTTTTGTGTCTTGTTGGCTCACCTCTCAATGTGGCATCACTCATCCCATGTCTTCCCGTTTTCATTTATCATTTTTGCCTAGCTCTTCCTGCCTTCTTCACTTTGTCTTTGTGCAAATGCTGACCTTTTGGATCTTGATTGTTGTAAGGAGTTTGTATCTATCTAGAAGTGATGTTGTCTATCTTATAGACTTTTCTTTTTCTTGGCCAAAATTAAGTCACAGTAGTGAATTCAAATTTAGACTTGAAAAGTGACTAAAAACCATAGTTGTGGGAGTTCCATTAATCTCTACTCAATAAATAAGCCTAGGCTACTTTTTAAGTTATTTTGAGTTTTATGATGACCTAGTGACAAGAAGCTGTGTGGAAATCCCACATGCATGTGATTCAAAGCTACCAGTGGCTCCAGGAGAAGGCTGGGCAATATCCTTTCCATGCGGTTAACTGTCTCTGAAAACCCAACGCAGGGTCAGCTATGTGTCGGTTCCGTCTTGATGGTACACAACAGTAACACAGGAATTGCCAATCCTTGGAAAAATACATACTTCTTGGGTAATGGAGCATCAGCAGAGAAAGAGGAAGCCCCTCAATAAGATGGATTTGCACAGTGACTAACAATGTATCTGAGCATATCAGAGATTATGAGGATGCACAAGACAGGACAGGATTCAGATCTGTTATTTATGGGGCTGCTATGAATTGTAGTCAATTGATGGTAACTAAATAAACCAATAGCCAGGAATTTCTAATGTAGTACATTTCAGAATGATCAGGAGTGGCCACAACGCACAACCCCACTCTTTGATCTCTGAATATTGAAGGCTGAAATTCACATGGCACCGTAGTCCCTTGGACGTAATTGTTTTTATCCTTCTCTCATTTACTTCATTCTTCTTTGCTTTATACAGGAAAAGACCAATTGTTACATGTTAGATGATTGCTCATAACCTTTTAAGACCACTATTTCCCCTAACGAAAGTTGTGGTGTTGATTGCCGTCGAGTCTAGGACAACTCATAACGACCCTATGAGCAAAAGGCCTGAAGTCTTTCTGTAACTACCATCATTTCTTAAAATTCATAGAGTTTACAGAGGCATGTTTGTTGTTTAGGAAGTAGATTCCATGCCTGCTTCCAAATCTGTCTTAATCTAAGATTTCTACAACACATTGCCCACGATGGATAACTGTTATGACATTTGACACCCCAATGGCACAGAGTTAAACATTATAACCTCTCCAGGTTCCTTCAGTGAAGCAAACTGACAGATCAGTGCTACACCACTGAGAAGAATATAGACTTTTTTTTTTTTTGGACTGTGCTGTGTCAGTTGATCTTGATGTATACCCTGAGATTATAGTCCTAAATTTCTAGGCATACCCACTTGTTCCCTAATGAAGTTTGGCTAAAAATAAGTAGTGTCCATAACTTTGTCCCCTCCACAGTTACCAACTTCATGAACATGTTTGTCATTTGTGTAAATATATTTGCAGAAATACTTAATCTCTATTAAATCTCTATGACTTTCTGGATTTAGTCATATTCTCCTTCCTCTGTCTGCTTAACTGTGTGTCTATCTATATAACCACTAATAATTGTTGTTGCTAGGTGCTGCTGAATAGACTTTTACTTATCATAATCCAATGACTAGCAGATTAAAACATTGCCTTATCCTGAGCCATCCTCAAGTTCTCTGCCATACCCAAGCCTCTTTCTGCCATCACAGTGTTAATGCATCTCATGGAAGTTCTTTTTCTCTTACTGAGACCCCGCATTTTTCCAAGTGTGATATATTTTCCCAAAGATTGAAACTTGCTAACACTGTTCACAAAATACGTGAGACAAAATTTCATCCCCTTTTGCTTCAAAGGGTCACACTTATTGTGCTTCCTTTAAGACATGTTTGTATGTTTTTTGGGTAACAAAAGACATTTTTATTACTATTTGTGTTTTAAAGAGAGTTTTGACTGTAGATTTGCTCAGTATCAATTTCAAGATTTTCTTCATCTGTCATGTTTTTTCCTATTGGTCCCACGGTGAGGATCTTTGATTTCTCAATACTTATTTGCAATCCATAATGAAGGCTTTGGTCTCCTTCAAAGTCCTTCAAGTCTTCTTCACTTTCTGCAAGCAAGAGTGTGTTGTTTGCATAGCATAGGTTGTTAGTGAGTCTTCCCACAATCCTGATGTTATGTTCTTCTTCATATGGTCCAGATTCTTGAATTATCTGCTCAGCATACGAATTGACTAAGTATGGAGAAGGGATACAACTCTAATTCATTTTGTTGTTGTTTGTTGTTATGTGCCGTCGAGTCATTTGTAACTCATAGTGACCCTATGTACAACAGCACTAAACCGTGCTCTATCCTGTGTCAATCTCATTGCCTCTGACACACCCATCCTGAGTGCCCCAGTCACTGAATCAATCCACCTCATAGAGGGTCTTCCCCTCCTGCGTTATCCCTCCACTCTAACCAGCATGATGTCCGTCTCTAAAGACCTGTCTCTCCTTACAACATGTCCACAGTATGTAAGACGAAGCCCCAGAATCCTTGCCTCCAAGGAGCAGCCTGGTTTAATCCTCTCTATGATGAATCTTTTTGTTTTCTTGTCAGTCCATGGTACATTCAATACTCTTCTCCAGCACCACAGCTCAAAGGCATCAATTCTCTTTCTATCCTCCCTAGTCATTGTCCAACTCTCTGATGCATAAGTGATTGCAAAGACCATGGCCTGTATCAGGCACACCTTAGTCTCCAGAGAGACACCGTTGCTCTCGAGTATTTTGGAGAGGTCCCTAACCACAGACTTTCCCATCACAATACGTTTTTTGATTTCCTGGCTACTGGTGTCAAGAGTGTTGACCATGGAGCCGAGCAAACTGAAGCTGTGAACAATCTCAATCTCTTCGCCATCCATCATGATGTTACCGATTGGTCCAGTGGTGAGAATTTTTGTCTTCTTGACATTGAGCCTTAGTCCATATTGAAGGCTGCAATCCTTGACCCTCTGTAGTAAGTGCATGAGGTCCTCCTCAGTTTCAGTGAGCAAGATTGTGTCATCTGCATAATGCAGATTGTTGATAGATCGTCCACCAATCCTAACACTATGCTTCTCCTCATAGAACCCAGCCTCTCGGATAAACTGCTCTGCATACAGGTTGAAAAGTTCCTTAATATTAAATCATGCAGTATGGCCTAGTTCTACTAGAATGTCTACTTCTTGGTCTGTGTACAGGTTTCACAAATATTCTAGAAATTCACTAATTGATTCTTGTTATTACTATTACTATTTTAACATAGAGAGGGCTCAAGTATAAAGATGAAGAGGAGGCATAGGACAGGGCAAGGTACATATCTGCTATTCACAGGTTGATATTGGTCATGGCCAACTCAATGAGACCTAACAACAACGTTAATGCTGAGGTGAGATAAAAATAATCAGCAGAGTTTGAGTGTATTTTTCATTTTTGTTTTTTAATTGAAAAAGAAGTGTATCTGTTGTCCAGTTAATTCAAATTTATGATCTCACGTGTTAAAGAACACACAGCATTCCCTTGATAGTAAGTAAATAACCCAGTCATTTTCTTTATGGAGCCATTGAGTTTATTTGAACAAGTAATCATTAAAGTAATAGTCAAACACAAGCTATTAGCACCACCAAGATCCTTAGTATGTCTTACTAGTAGAAGGTCAAGGACTACAGCCTCAGTGTGGATTACATCTCAACATCAGGAAGATAAAGCTCCTCACCACAGACCAAACAGTGCACATTATGATACTTGAAGAAAAGAATGAAGCTGGGAAACAATTTAAGTGCCCATCAACAAACAAGTAGATAGAGAAGTTCTGGTATATTCACACAATGGAATACTATGCAACATTGAAAAACAAGGAACTCATGAAATATTATGCAAAATGGATGACCCTGGAAGACATTATGCTGAGTGAAATATCTCAGTCACAAACGGACAAATATTGCATAGAACCACTCATGTAAAACGGGACTGACATCAGGGTTGAGGGAAGACAGAAAAGAAGGGGAGGAATGGTGTATACTGCATTGAAACAGAGAGAGAGAACTGTTTAAAAGGGATGTATAATTAGGTATCATGACAGGAGTCTAGAATGAAGGCTGCAGAGTGGAGTGGACTTGGGGGGAGGACTTGCATAACAATGAAAGAGTTTTTCTTTTACTTTTCAAGGAGAATAGTGAATGTAGGGGGAGGGGGTGGTGAGGGAGAAAAGTACAACAGTGAATGACTGGAAACCCTAAGTCTCTGTAAACTTCATTAAAATTGATTTAAAAAAGAATGAAGCTGTCAATTATTTCATCTTGCTTGGATTAACAATCAGCACTCTCAATGGCAGCATTCAGGAAATCAGTCAATGTATTGCACTGGGCAAATCTGTTGTCAGGGACCTCTCCAAAATACTGAAGGGCAATGATCTCAGTTTGAAGACTAAGGTGTGCCAGATTCAGGCTATGGTCTTCTCAATCACCTGCAATGAATTAGAGAGCTGGACAACACATAAAAATGGCAGAAGAATTAATCCTTTCAGTCACGGTGCTGGGTGAGAAGAGTGCTGAACATCCCATGAACTGCCAAAGAACAAATAGAAAAGTCCTGGAAAGGGAGCAACCACAGTGCCTCTTGGAAGCAAGAATGACAAAGCTTCATCTTTTATACTTTGGACCTGTAGTTTGCGAGGCTATTCAGTGGAAAGGGATATGATGTTTGGAAAGATGGAAGGTCAGAAAAATAGATGAAGGCCCCAACAAGATGGATTGAACAGTGACTTCAGCACTGTGCCTTAGTGTCTCGGAGATCCTGGGGATGGCATGAGATAAGTTTTGGGATGGCAGTTCGCAGCATCCCTATGAGTTGCAGTTCGCAGCATCCCTATGAGTTGTACTTGATGGAACCTAACAACAATAATTTATTTTGGTACAACAGAATCTAAAACTTAATTCTCTTTTATTATTATACATGTTTGTGGAAATAAGCAGTAGGGAACAATGTCTTATGCAAAATACCAAGACATAAAATTGCAGAATTAATGTGTTTCTCTTTCTATGAAAATATTATTTGTATATAAAAAGCATGTCTTAGGTGTATAAGAGCCCAAGGCCTGGTGTAATATGCCTTTTATGAGTAAATCCAGTATTTTGACATGATGAAATAAATAATACAAGGTTAACAGCCAAGAGGTGCTTTAAAAGTGGATTGGCCAAGCACAATGACCCAATATATAAATTCAGTGTTCTTGTTAATAGTATTTACCCACCATTTAAATTTAAACTTTTCAATGTCGTCCTTATTGCTAAGAAAATGAAATGTATTCCTTTACGGTATGGCCAAATGGTTAACTCAGTTTTTAAAAGTATGAGCAAATAATTTTAGGTCAAATGGAACATATTTAGACGTTTGTTGCTAAGAGGTCTATACTATTTACATTCCATCAAATTTTTCATTAATACTGTATTTTGGTCTTAGTTAAACCAATGTGACTAATTTTGAGGAGGAAAATATCTAAAATATTTACAATTTTCAAATGTGACTTCTGCTCTTTAGTGTGAATTCAAATTTTATTTGAAGAACCCACTAGTGAATGTGTTGCCTCCCCAAAGATGATAGTAAAATCCATAAGGCTTGGTCTAATTTTATATTTTACACCTTCAGTAAAGTTTGGTTAAAATAAGCCAATAAAATAAAAATAGTAAGTACTAAAAGATTACATAGGAATGTGGCATACCTTCTCTCAGCATTCAAAGCTAAATATGATAAGTCTCTGGCAACTGAAGCAAAGCATAATTCAGATACCGTAAGTCAAAAGCCAGACAAAACAACTCTGCCCCTTGCATTAAAAAAAAAATCATTGATTTAGAAACCAAGGGCAAAGAAAGAAACTTAAATAGAAGCCAAAAAGTATCATATTCCACAAATAGTGTCACACCAAAAACCTGAAAGACAAGGACAAGGATCCTTTTCAGGTTCAATTTTATTATTTTTCTTTTTTTTTGTACTGTGATAGCTTATCATAACTAATTCAGTAAAGTATGTGTTGTTTTTGTTATTTGCCATTGAGTCACTTGCAACTCATAGTGACCCTGAAATAGCGCTGAAAGCTGCTCTATCCTGAGCCAACGTTATTGTCTTTGACACACTTACTTTCATTACCTCAGTCACTGTAATAATCCATTTCATTGAGGGTCTTCCTCTCCTGCTCTGTCCCTCCAACCTTCGAAGCATGATATCCCTTTCCAAGGACTGGTCCCTCCTTGTAACATGTCCAAAGTATGTCAGATGAGATCTCAGAATACTTCCCTCTAAAATACAGCCTATTTTCACCCTCTCTAAGACAAACCTGTTAGTTCTCCTGGCACTCCATGGTATATCCAAAATTGTTCTCCAGAGCCACAGCTCAAAAGCATCCTTTGATCAGTCCTAGTCATAGTCCGGATTTCTGATACATAGCAAATAATTGTGAACCTATGTCCTAGATCAGGCATACCTTAGTCTCCAGACTGATATTGTTGCTCGTCAGTACTCTGGAGAGATCCCGGACAGCACACTTTCCCAGTGCAAGTCGTCTTTTGCTTTCCTGGCTGCTGGTACCAAGTGTTGGTTGTGACACCAAGCAAACTAAAGCTTTTAAGAATCTCAGTCTCTCAAATCCACCAGATGCTCTGCTGGAGAAGGAGGGGGCAATCTCCTCCTGTTCCAGTCAGATCTGATTTGACAGTACACATAAAAATAATACAATAAAAATTAAAAAAAAAAAAGCATCTCAATCTCTTCACTGTCTGCCAATTGGCCTTGGGGTGACAGTTTTTGTTTTCATGATGTTGAGCTTCAATCCGTATTGAAGGCTGTAGTCCTTGATCTTCTGCAGCTAAAACTTCATATCCTCCTCAGATTCAGTAAGCAGGATTTTACCATCTGCATAACACAGGTTGTTGATGAGTCTTCCTCCAATCCTGATGCCACACTCCTCTTCATAGCGCACAGCTTCCCAGATGATCTGTTTTGCATATAGATTCAAAAGATATGAAGATAGGACACATACCTCATGTACACCATTCCAAATTTTGAATCATGAAGTGTTTCCTTGCTCTGTTCTGATGATTGCCTCCTGGTCCAAGTAGAGGTTTTGCATAAACAAACCTGTTTGTTCTTCTAACAATCCATGTTATATTCAACGCTCTTCTCCAGCACCACAGCTCAAAGGCACCAATTCTCTTTCTATCATC
>NW_006399920.1:1271323-1297732 GCF_000299155.1 Elephantulus edwardii | reverse complement strand
TATTTGTCTCTCTTACTACTACTATTCTGGAAGTTATATGGACCTAAAATAATCTAAATTTGATCAATATGATTAAAAGTATTTTATAAAGTTATGACTTTAAACTTCTAAAATAGTATTTTAATGGGTTGTTATTTGTGAATATTGCATATTTTTTTCCCTAAATCTCCAATTTAGAGATATGAAAAAAATAAAAAAAATTAGAGTTTTTGTTTATTATAACTTTTTTGTAAACTATATGTTTGGATAGATTTCCTGTAATTTCAAGGAAAACATGTCTTACTCAAACTTGTTAATTAAATGACAGAAAAAATATGATTAAATTAATGAGTATGGCAAGACACTAGAGTGAACTGTTAAAGAACTTCTTTAGTTTTTACATTTACTCTGGATGGTAATAAAAATAGCCATCAGATGTAGTCAATTTTTGAAAGAAATACAATATCTTTGATTCGAGGAGTTGCAAGCCAAAGAGAAGATAGTTTCCCTTTGTATTTAAAAATGTAACAGAGTGAATGAAGGTTTTTGACATTTTGACACAAATTTTAACTAGTTTCCAGATATGAAAGTTATGATGATATAGACTGGGGAATTTAGCAGGGGTTTATAATTTCAGAGATGTACTATTAGAGAGGAAACCATGACTGAAAGTATAAATCACTGAGACATAACTTATTTCTGGAAATAATAACTCAGAAATAATTAAGTATCTTCTTACTATTCTTTACTGATTTTTATAGCATAACATCTTGCTTTAAGTCTGCCTAAATATTATTTCTGTGTCACTTTTTATTCTTTTTTAATCAGATTTGTACCTTTCAAAGATACATATTAGATAAACAACCAAAATTTGATGCTTTTTAGCAAAGAAAATTTAAAAGCATTTGTTCTTAAGAATTCTTATGGAAAAGAAGAATTGGCATGGACAACAAATGCCTTAACAAAGAGGGTCAACTTGTCTGTTTAAGATAACTTATCTATAATTAATACCATATGTATGTAGTGATGAAATGGGAAAATTGTTCTTAACGACAAATGAAATGATTCTTTTATTTATTTTAGATTGTAATGAACATTTATAAAAAATCTTGGATTTCCATCCATTCATTGTTGCAAAGAAAAAAGCAAACTGGGGGAGGAGGAACAGGGAGGAAAAGGAAACGATTCTTATATAATGAGTAAAGTCTATATTTCCTGTAAATTGTATTAGATATTAAGGTCTGTAGTTCAAATCCACCAGATCATATTCAGGAGAAAGATGGAGAGATTCCTCCAAAAACAATTTATAGCCTTAGGAACTCAACATGGTGGATCTTTGTAAGCAATATCAAAGACAGCATTTTCAGTTTGTTTTGTTTGCTGTTGGTTTTGTTGTTCGTCATAGTAAATAATCAAGTAGACTTTGCTTTACAAAGTCATTTTCTATATATTTGTATTGTTGATTAAATAAATATTGCATCATTTATTCATTTTATTAATTAAGTAAATATTTAAGAAAGACCAACTGAAGACCACATATTGGCTACTGTGTATCCTTCAGTTCCTAAATGCTTTATTACAATTGGTTTTATTTTAATTTTCAATTCCTTTTTGTTTTTTGGTAGCTTAAGTGAAAGTTTACAAAGTAAATTGGTTTTCCACTCATGCATTCCCACATACTTGGTTTTATAGCATTGATTACAATATCTGTGATAAAATCACATTTGTTTGTCTTCTTCCCTTTTATTCTCATTTTCATTAATACTCTATCCGATCCTGTTGTATATGAGTCATAAGCGACTCAACAGCACATAACAACAACAACCCTTCTCTGCTTTGTGATTTTATCTTTGGGAATATGTTGCTCGTTTGATCTTATATTTTAGTGTTCTAAGAGTCAATGTTATTATTCACCTTAATTGGCCTAACTCTTGTTTGGCTGAAAGTGGAACCATAGGGTTGAGGCTTTTTGTTGCTCCCCCTTTCGTTAATTAATTTTCCTCCAATCTTTCATATATATTCTTTATCTTCCATTTGCATTGTATTTTATACAATCTTTCACTTTCACACTTTTATGCAATCATTCATATAAATTTTGTTCTATACAATCATTTCTATACATTGTGTATAATTAGCTACTATTGATCTGACTTTTGTCCCTTGCTCATCAAGTCCCTGTCACACATTGTCTGTTCCTGCACATGCACCCCATTCCCCCACTAATCTCTGCTGTGTTAGTGATTTCCTCTCCCTTCTTCCAGACGGGTCACTATTCTTGGAAAATGTGAAGTGTATGCTCCAGTTGGGATTGTCCTTGTGTCAGTTTTGGCTCACCATGACTCCATCTACACAGAGTAGAACTGATCCACAGGATTTTCAAGGCAGTCCTTTTTTGGAAGCTGATTGTCAGGTTTATAATCTGACTGTCTGTGGGCACATTTGAACCACTCACTTTTCTGCTAGTAGTCCAGGTCTTAGTTCTTTGAGCTACCTAGGAGCTCATAAAGATGTATAGAACCTTCACTTATTCTTTTATTTACACAGCACTTCCCAATAGTTTAAATCTATTTTCTTAGAGAACACAAAAGTTTCTTTAGAGATGACTGTACTGTGAAGATAATGGGTCAGAATGGGCTAGCTAGTGAAGAGAGCTTGCACAATGTGAAAGAAAGAATTGAGGGTATTGGAAAGAAAGTTAAATATGTTCAAGTGCAATAATCCATTACTATTTGGCTTAAGTTTGGCTTTGTCTCAAAGTAAGGGATTTGAAATGTGAAGAAAAGCATTTGAAAGGCCTTTCTTCTCTTAAATTACATAACACTTACCTTTTGTAATATTATCATTCACTGCTCTCAAGTTGGAACAAAATGCAATTGAGTTGGAACTGACCCTCCAGCAGATTTTCAGAGACTGTAAATTGAAAGGGAGGAGGTTGCCCATCTTTCTCCTGTGAAGCAGCTAGTGAGTTTGAACTGTGTGACTTTGGTTGGCAACACAATTTCTTGCCAACTAGGCTTCTAGAACTCCCCTTCTGTAATGTAGGCAATACTATCCAAACAGAAAAATAACTGTCTGGGAGAGATACTCTGTCTTTTTTATTAGAACATCATTTGGTTTTTGAGAGGTTACTAATGCAGCTCCATTTCCTAAACAACATGCCTTTGGAAACTCTACACACTTTGATAAACGACAGTAGTTATAAAAGACTTCATGTCTTTTGTTCATCAGCTTGCTATGAGTCGTGCTTTACTTTACGGCAATCAAAAACAACATTATACAATACTTTGTACAAAACAGTGAGACATATATTTCACTTATGAGAAAGCTGTAGTTACTGATATGTTGCTAGCCATTTAGTTGGGAATTGGGATGAAACCAGGACAGTTGAATTATTCTACAAAAATAATTTTCACAAAGATTTTTTTGCCCATTGTGATATTTTACCATGATGCAAAATTTAAAGTAATATTAAAGTGGATTAAAATGATGTGAAGAAAGAATAGATACTCATTAAATTATTATCTTTCATTCACCCCGTTTTTCTGAATTGCTAGTCTTTCTCACCACCAAATGTTGATGCACCCTCAAATTTTAGCTACATGCTGTTTGTCAGGATGTAGCTTTTCACTTCAGAAGTGATAACTTAATTGGAGACTCGGGCTTATTTCTCACATTTGGCTCGATGAAAATAGCTACGCTACTTATGCATGACTCAGTTGGATGGATTATATAGTAGCAATAGCCTGAACCGGAATAGGGTGTGTCCGCCAGATGATGAGGGGACAGGATTGGCTTGATCACCAACTCTAAGCAAAAATTATCCTTTTAATGACCTTTAGTATCTCTGTTGTATTTAAAAATGTGGAAAGGGTACTAACAAAATAGGAAGGCATTTTTAAAGGCCACTAATAAATCTGATTATGGACATGAACTTCAGAAGGGATGCTGAACAGAAAATTGAAATTAGAAAAGAATATTTTTTACTCAGAAGAGCAATCAGTCTTCATAACTAGTAGTGGCTTGTTTAGTAATAATTTTAATTTTGTTCTTATACATGCCGAAAAGGCATATATTGTTTTGACTGTAAAAAAAAAAAAAGTGTAACACAAGAAAATAATGGAAGATTATCAGTTAGTGCAAAGTAACTGAAGCGTATTAGCCCTAGTCAGTTGAGCAGCTTCATTTTTTTGCTGCTGTCTTTAGTAACCAAAGAAGTGTGAGTCATTAATGTGCCATTCTGGCTGGTGCAGTGCATGCTGTTTTGTTGTGCTTTTCCTTTGCCAGCATGCACATTTACCCTTAAATAGTTCACATCTGTTCTTTGTAATTTAGTGATTATGTGAAGACCTCTGTGTCCTCCTTGTTTATTTTGAAAGGACAATAGGAAAATTCATTTGCATACTATGTAAGGAGTAGTCTTGCCTTCTGAGATTCATTAAAGATTCACTGAGTAATAACTTACTATCAAATCTTTAAGAATGTTAAGCAGTCAAAATCTGGCTTAATTATTTGCTATTATCTTTCAAATGTAGGTCACGTGTTTTGAGGCTTGATTACTGAGATTGCCAAGCTCTTCCCAGTAGCTGGCCACTCCACTTCCTACCCAAAGGCAGGCCCGAGTCAATGAATAGCCATATGTCCTACTCCCAGTACAACCCTTGTTTACAACTTTTACCCTAATGTGATTGTGGAAATTTCTTCTGTTACTTTCAAAATTGTGCACATTTTAGATAATCAGTCATATGGTTCCTTCAGATAAGAGTCAAATTGTTAAGCAAATAGCATGAGTTTAAACTAGTGCTATTTTATTTTCCAATAGAAGTAATTATTAGAGGTATTAAAGTTGCTACTAATGTTTAAATGTATAAAAATAAAGATCAGAAGACCTAGAAATTGTTGTCATTGTTATTTGCTGTTGAGTTGCCTGCAACTCATAGTAACCCTATGTACAATAGCACTGATGTCTACTCTATCCTGAGCCAGTCTCACTGACTCTGACTCTCCAAACACCATTGTCCTAGTTACTGGATCAATCCACCTAATTCAGTGCCTTTCTCTCCTTTGCTGTCCCTTCACCCTTCTGAGCATCAAATCCTTCTCTATGGATTAGTCCTTCCAGGCCACATACCCAAAGTATGTGAGACAAAGCTTCAAAATCCTAGCCCCCAAGGAGAAACTTAGCTCATTCTCTCCAAGACAGATCAATTTATTTTCTTAGCAGTCCAGCGCCACAACTCAAATACATCAATTTTTCTTCTGATATCCTTAGTCATTATCTAGCGCTCTGTTGTATAGCAAGTAATTGTGAAGACCATCGCCTAGATTGGGCTCACTGTATTCTCTAGACTGACATTGTTGCTTTTCAATATTTGGCAACATCCCTGACAGCATATTTACCTAATGCAATTCATTTTTTGATTTCCTGACTGCTGGTGCAGAGTGTTGATTGTGAAGCCAAGCAAGCTATGACTGTGGTTTGTTTGGTTTTGTGAGTGTGTTTTCAATTGAGATTTTATTGTAAAAACTTGAGTTTCCATTCATTCATTGTTGCACATTTTCCTGTCTGTCCCACTTTTCCCCTCCCCCTAGTTTGCTTTTGTCTTTGGTAAAAATGTTCTTTCATTGTTATACAATTCCCTCCAGCCCAAACCACTTAACTATGGAGCTCTTATTCTGGACTCTTTTCATACCAATAATACCTAATCATACATTCCTTTTATACCGTTCTCTCCTTCGTCTGTTTAAATCCATGTACATTATTTATCCCCTCTTTTCTTTGTTTCCCCCCAACCCCTATGTCAGATCTGTTTTATAACAGTGGAATTATGCTGTATTTGTCTCTTTTGTGACTGCGATATTTCACCCAGCAAAATGTCATACGTTTTGCATAATATTTCATGAATTCTTTGTTTTTCAGTGCTGCATAATATTCCATTGTGTGAATATACCTCAGCTTCTTTATCCATTTGTTTGTTATACGGCACTTGAGTTTTTTTCAAATCTTTGCTATTGTGAACAAAGCACCAATAAACATAGGTGTGCATATATCTGCTTGGCTGGCAGTTTTTATTACTTTAGGGTATATTCCCAGTAGTGGAATTGCGAAATCAAATGTATTTACATTTCCAACTTTTAGAGAAAGAGCCATACTGCCTTCCAAGGTGGTTGCACCAGTTTACACTCCCACCAACAGTGAATAAGTATTTCAGTTTCTCCACTACCTTTCCAGCATTTGTTGTTTACTACTCTGTTGAATTTTGCTATACTTACTGGAGTGAGATGATATCTCATAGTTGTTTTGATTTTTATCTTTATTAGAGCTAGAGGTTTTGAATATTTCATCATGTGTTTATTGGTCATCTGAATGTCTTCTTTAGTAAATTGTCTGTTCATATCCTATGCCCATTGTGCAATTGGGTTGTTTACCCTTCTCTTTTTGTGATGCTCAAGTATTTTATAAATTCTAGATATAAGTCGCTTATCAGACACGTCATTATTGTTGTTGTTGTTGTTATGTGCCATTAAGTCGTTTGCGACTCATAGAGACCATATATACAACAGCCCTAAACCCTGCTCTATCTTGTGCCAATCACATTGCCTCTGACACACCCATCCCGATTACCCCAGTCACTGAATCAATCCATCTCATAGAGGGTCTTCCCCTCCTGCGCTGTCCCTCTACCCTACCAAGCATGATGTCCCTCTCCAAGGACCTGTCTCTCCTTACAACACGTCCAAAGTATGTCAGACGAAGCCCCAGAATCCTTGCCTCCAAGGAGTAGCCTGGTTTAACCCTCTCTAAGATGAATCTGTTTGTTTTCTTGGCAGTCCATGGTACATTCAATACCTCTTCCTTGCCAATTTGCATGTCTCTTATCTTTCTCTTGTCTTACTGCTATCACTAAGACTTCTAATATAATATTGACTAGGAGAGGTGATAGTGGGCATCCTTGCCTGGTTTTGTTCTGAAAGGGAATGCCTTTAACCTCTTTCCATTGAGAGCAATGTTGGCTCTTGTGTTTGCATATATATGTTTTTCTGTGTTGAGGGAATTCCCTTCTATTTATATTTTGTTGAGTGTTTTAATCAGGAAAGGGTGTTGGATTTTGTCCAATGCCTTTCAAAAAGGTTCTCCAATTTTGCCAACACTATTTGTTAAAAAAACTGTCATTTCTCCACTTAACTGATTTTATCTCATTTACAAAAATCAGTTGACCATAGGCAGATGGGCTGATTTCTGGCTTCTTAATTCTATTACATTGATCTATGTCATTGTACCAGTACTATTCTCTCTTGACCATCATGCAGTATAATTTGAAATAAATAGATAGGATTATGTGGTTCTTATTCTTTGCTTTGTTAATGTGATGAATTACACTGATTATTTTTCATATGTTGAACTATCGTTGCACCCATTTTTAATCCCACTTGGTCATGGTGAAGTATTATTTTTTTCATGTATCATTGGATTCTATTGGGTAGGATTTTATTCAGGATTTTTGCATGTCTGTTCATGAGAGATACTGACCTATAGTTTTATATTTTTGTCATGTATTTATCTGTTTTGTATATCAAGATTATGTTTGTTTCGTAGAATGAGTCTGGGAGAACTACATCTTTTTTGCTATTTTCTGAAATAGTTGATGTAGAATTAGTGACAATTCTTCTCTGAATGTTTGACAAATTCACTTGTAAAACTATTTTGTCCAGGGATTTTTTTGACTGGAATTTGTTTTATTGTTGTTGTTATGTGCCGTCGAGTCGTTTCCGACTCATAGCGACCCTATGCACAACAGCCCTAAACTCCGCTCTATCCTGCGCCAACCGCACTGCCTCTGACACACCCATCCCGATTACCACAGTCACTGAATCAATCCATCTCATAGAGGGTCTTCCCCTCCTGCACTGTCCCTCCACCCTCCCAAGCATGATGTCCCTCTCCAAGGACCCGTCCCTCCTGGCAACATGTCCAAAGTATGTCAGACGAAGCCCCAGAATCCTTGCCTCCAAGGAGTAGCTTGGTTTAATCCTCTCCAAGATGAATCTGTTTGTTTTCCTGGCAGTCCAGGGTACATTCAGTACCCTTCTCCAGCACCACAGCTCAAAAGCATCCACTCTCCTTCTGTTCTCCCTAGTCATTGTCCAACTCGCTGATGCATAACAAGCGATTGCAAAGACCATGGCCTGTATCAGGCGCACCTTAGTCTCCAGAGAGACACTGTTGCTCCTGAGTACCTTTGAGAGGTCCCTAACAGCAGACTTTCCCATCGCGATATGCTTTTTGATTTCCTGACTGCTGGTGCCAAGACTGTTGCCTGTGGAGCCGAGCAAACTGAAGCTGTGAACACTCTCAATCTCTTCGTCATCCATCCTGACGCTGCCAATTTGTCCAGTGGCGAGAATCTTTGTCTTCTTGACATTGAGCCTCAGTCCATACTGAAGGCTGCAGTCCTTGACCCTTCACAGCAAGTGCATGAGGTCCTCCTCAGTTTCAGCAAGCAGGGTTGTGCCATCTGCATAACGCAGATTGTCAATAGATCTTCCACCAATCCTGATGCCACAGTTTTCCTCATAGAGCCCAGCTTCTCGGATAATCTGCTCTGCATACATGTTGAAAAGGTATGGAGACAGGATGCATCCCTGGCGGTTGTTTTATTACTTTTGCAATTTCTTATTTTGTAATGGATCTGTTCAAGTGTTCAATATTGATTTGTGTTAATTTAGGTAGGTTATGATTTTTTATGTATTTGTCCATTTCCTCTAGGTTTTCATATTTGAGTATAGTTTTTCATGATATTCCATTGTAATCTTTTTATGTTAGTTGGTTACATTGTGACATTGCCCATTTTTGTCTCTTTAGGATTATTTGTGTCTTTTCCTTCTTTTGTTAGTTTTGGTAATGTTTTGTCAATTTTATTGACCTTTTTGAAGAACCACCTCCTGGTTTTGTTAATGGTTTCAATTGTTTTTCTATTTTCTATTTCATTTATTTCTTCTTGAATTTTTATCATTTCAGGTTTTTTTGAGGGTGTTGGATTTTCTTGCTCTTCTTTTTCAATTTGTTGGAGATGTTCTGTTACAGAGTCAGTGGTCATTTCTTCCTGTCTTTTTATAGGTTTGCTTATTGCTATAAATTGACCTCTATTTACTGGTTTGGCTGTTTCCCGGAGGTTTTGGTAAGTTGTATTTTCATTGTCATTTGTTTCAATAGACTTTTCAATTTCATTTTTTATTTCTTCCAGTATCCACTCATGTTCAAACAAGGTGTTGTTCAGCTTCCAAATGTATGGATCTTCCTTCTTTATTCTCTTGTTATTAATTTCTAATTTTGTAGCATTGTGGTCTGAGAAGATGCTTTGTACTATTTCTCTGCTTTTGAATGTATTGATGCTAGACTTGCAAATTGGAGAAGGTACACTGTGCTTTTGGGGGATCCATTAGCCAATAAATATGAGATTTGAGTTGTTTATTGTATAGTTTAATTCTTCAGCATCTTTCTTGAGTTTCTTCCTGGAAGTTCTATCTTTTCTTGAGAGTGGTGTATTGAAGTCTCCAACTACTATAGTAATGTTTTCTCTTTCCTTTTTTAGTTTTGTTAATATTTGTTATATATGTTTTGTAGGTCTTAAATTTGGTGCATAGATATTTATTATTGCTATGTCTTCTTGTTCTATTGGCTCCTTAATCATTATATAGTGATCTTCTTTATCTTTTATGATAATTTTTGCATTGAAATCTATTTTATCAGAGATTAATGTCGCAACTCCTGCTTTTTTTGTTTCCTCTTGCCCTGGGATTCTGATTATGCTCATGTTATTTCTCTTGATGGCACCCCACATTTGTTAGGTTTTCTTCTTTTTCCTTCCTTTTTGATTCTGCTTTTTGTTCTAGCAGATCCATGGTGACAAATCTATCTTCTATTTCACTGGTTCGGTGTTCCATCTCTTCAACCCAATTCATGTGTTTCTGTATCATGTTGATAGCATCTGAAACATTGGTCATCATATTTTTTATTATGGTTTCTTGTTTTTCCAGAGCCTCTAATGTTTTATCTATATTGTTTTGGAATTTTTTTTAAGCTCTTTCTGGTCTTTACTTGCAGTGTCCTTTAATTTTTCAAATTTGTCTTTCACCCTTAAAAATATTCAGACATTGTTACTTTAAATTCTATGTCAGACAGTTTCATCAGACTTTCTGGCTTCAGGAAATCAATCCATTGATACTGTGTCACCTTTTTTGGGGTGACATCTTGCTTTGGGCTTGTGTGTTGGGTGATGTAGCCTACTTCCAACGTGACTTTGCTGTGGTAGAGTTTTTCATGTCTGAGGCAGTAGCAGGTTCTTGATCTTAAGTCACCACTCCAGAAGAGAGTGGTGCAGCAATGCTGCCTGAGTTTCTCTCTGCCTTCTGACTCAAGGGAAGATATGCTTCAGTTTGGTAGAGAAAAGACCCGTAGAAGCAGCCTCTTCGCTCAGAGACTGCCACAGCTAAGTTAGCCGAAGGTGTTCTGGGCTAAAGAAACTTGATGGACTGGATGTGAGGAGATGCTAGGTGGAGTGCAGATACCTGAGGGGAAAACCAGAAAGCTTTGGTTTTTCCCTTCAAGAATGAGCTCCAACTGTCTCATTCCCTTTTGATTGAGCTTAAATGTGTACCACATGATCCAGCCCAAATAATGGTGACATCCCACAAAGTACCTCACTCCAGTTCCAGCATTACTCCCTGTGCTGATCAGCTCCCAGTCGGGGCATTGGCATCAGGACTGTAATTTGGACAAGGGCTGATGGTGTTAGGACCAGAGTTCCCAGTGTGAGCATCAGTGTCAGGACCAGAGTTCTAGGCATGAGATATTAGTGGCAGAACTGGAGTTCCAGGCACAGGATGTTGGTACCAGAGTTGAGGTTCCTGACACAGGGCATCAGCATCCTGACCAGAGTTCCAAGCACAGAACATTGGTGTTGGTACCCGAGATCAAGGTATTAGGACTGGAGTTCCGGGCATGGGGTGTCAGAATCAGTACTGGAGTTATGGTCATTAGGGCCAGAGTTCCCAGTGTGGTCCTGGATCAGGACCAGGCTTCAAGCATGGGGCATAGGCACAAAGACTGGGGTTCTGGGCACAGGGTGTTGGTTCTGGGACCAGAGTTCTGGGCATTAGGACCAGAGTTCTATGAGTGAGGCATTGGCACTGGGGCCAGAATTCTGGGTACAGGTGTTAGAAGCAGGATTGTGGACAAAAGGCATCTTCATGACCAGCATTCCTAGCAAAGGCAGGTAGCGACAGGACTAGAAATCTGGAATCACACTAAGAAATTTTTAAGGCAGGTATCTAGTTAATTGACTGAATTCATGGCATAGAAGTGATGTGGCATAGAAGCGACGTGGTGTAGAAGCCACAAGCTGTGACTGTTAACAACATCAATCTCTTCTCCATCTAACATGATGCTGCCAATTGGCTCAGTGGTGAGAATCTTTGTTTTCTTGATGTTGAGCTTCAATCCATATTTAAGACTATAGTCCTTGACCTTCTGCAGCCAGCACTCCAGGTACACCTCAGAAATTATTATTCAATTAATAAACATGCTAATGATAACATTGTTAGGTAGTGTCATGTCAGAATTGACTCATAGCTGACTCTCCAGTGAGTTTTTAGAGGCTATAAATCACAAAGAAAGATACAGCCCATCTTTCTTCTGTTGAGTAAGTGGTAGATTTGAACCACCTGCTTTTAGGTTAACCAGTTCAACTTCTCTATAGAGTACTCCTTCCGTGATTAATGATAATAGACAGCATCATATCAAATGCATCTTAAGCTTTAAGATGCATACACATTTATTGTTTTGTTACAGTGCAAAGCCAAATAATGTATATATTCAATCTACTACTTCTCATTAGCAGAGCAATGTTCATCAGACCGCCATGGTGAAGTATTGCATCCTTTCTCCATACCGTTTAAATCTATATGCAGATCAGATCATTCTGGAAGCAGGGCTTAATGAGGAGCAATGTGGAGGCTAGGATTGTGAAGCTCTGCCTCACTTTGGGCACTTGGCCAGGAGAGATTGTTCCTTGGAGAGGGACATCATGCTCGGAAGGGTGGATGGACAGTGCAGAAGAGGGAGATCCCAGATGAGATAGATTGATACAGTAACTGGAGCAATGGGAGTTGGTGTGTCAGAATTAGTGAGACTGTCTCAGAATAGGGAAGAGTTCAGAGCTGCTGCACACAAGGTTGCTCTAGACTGCAGGCAACTTGACAACAGATAACAAAAAACAACCACAAACCAACATGCTATGTTAATTTCCATCTATTTGACTCATACATACAGAGACCCAAGATAACTTTCAATTGTGTTACTGCCATTCATTTTAGAGAACTAGGTCCTTGAGCATGGTATGATCACTTTACAAGTTAGTAGAGAGCTATTTACCTAGTAATATGAACAACTTCAGTTGTTTGTGGAAATGCTAGCTTTCTCCCTGGGGAGGACTGCAAGCAGTGAGGAGTTTCTCTGTCAATATCTTCTTATGCTTTCTTCACTTAATCAGTTTATGTAAATAATCTTGTTAGAGCAGTTTTGTGAGTATAAAGAGACCTGGTGCTTTGAGTTATGTTATTACTAAATGACCCTGGGAATAAGTGAAAAGATTGACCTTCTTACAACTGACATCGTTCTAAAGTTCCTGTGGTTTTCCCTTCCCTCTCAGAAATAGTACCAGACCCTACTTAAGCTGCATTATAAGTACTAAATGGTTATTAAATACCTCAGTTATTACAACTACCAAATGAATAAAAACATCTGTCTGCTTTTCTAATTAATGATCGCAACGCATATTCTCTTTAAACACTCTATAGCTGCCCACATATAAATAATTCATTTATGGGACTTCAGCAAAGCATTCAGTAAGAACTAGAGCTGATTCAAAAGTGAAATAGTGGCATTTTCTTAGGAGTTATTCATAGCAATGGAAAGGGCATATTATAGCTACTTTCAGGGCTTTCAGCCAATACTCATTAAGTCTTACTGTGTAGACTATGCTATTATTCAGAGAACTTCCAAGATTATAGATATTATTAGCTATCCATTTCACAAATTATAAATAATAGCAAATACCTTTTAGAATTCAGACTGTACACTCTTTCAGACTGGTGTTTCTGAGTGACTCTAACAGATAGCTGTTCTGCAGTTAAAGCAATCAATCAATATAGTTGTATTTTAGGATCACCCAGAGTGTCAGAGATTTTTAAGCTTCCAGACTGACTTAAACCTGATTTCCAAGCAAATCCAAAGTAGTATTCCTTGACTGTGGCATTTTTTTACCTTGAGGTGAGGTATATATTTATGTTTCTCTCTGAGAGAGGTAAACACACAAAAATAGGTAAAGAATTAGGACAATGTATAGGAATTAAAAAAATATATAAAACTTTATAGGAATAATTTGGTGTAGATCCTTGAAATATATGTGTTCCCATTGTTGATCACATGGAATGTAATGATACAAAATATTAGCATTTATTTAAAAATAATAGGAGAGAGAGGAAGGAAATAAGTTTTATTTATTTTAAGATTGTGCTAATGAGAAACCTATACTTGAACCAAGAGGCAGTAGTCAGAACAGAGCAAGGAAAAACTGTATGGTTTAAAATTGGGAAGGGCGTATGCCAGGGATGTGTCCTGTCTCCATATCTTTTCAACCGGTATGCAGGACAGATTATCCGGGAGGCTGGGCTCTATGAGGAGAAATGTGGGGTCAAGATTGGTGGACGATTTATCAACAATCTGTGTTATGCAGATGACACAACTCTGCTTGCTGAAACTGAGGAGGACCTGAAGTGCTTACTGCAGAGGGTCAAGGACTGCAGCCTCCAATATGGACTGAGGCTCAATGTCAAGAAGACAAAGATTCTCACCACTGGGCCAATTGGCAGCATCAGGATGGATGGTGAAGAGATTGAGATTGTTCACAGCTTTAGTTTGCTTGGCTCCATAGTCAACACTCTTGGCACCAGTAGACAGGAAATTGAAAGATGAATTGCCATGGGAAAGTCTGCTGTGAGGGACCTCTCTAAGTACTGAAGAGCAATGGTGTCTCTCTGGAGACTAAGGCGCATATAATACAGGCCATGGTCTTTGCAATCACTTGTTATGCATCAGAGAGTTGGACGATGACTGAGGAGGATAGAAGGAGAATTGATGCCTTTGAGCTGTGGTGCTGAAGAAGAGTACTGAGGGTACCATGGACTGCTAGGAAGACAAACAAATTCATCCTGGAAAGCGTGAAATCGGGTGGCTCCTTGGAGGCAAGGATTCTGAGGCTTCGTCTAACATACTTTGGACATGTTGTGAGGACGGACCAATCCTTGGAGAGGGACATCATGCTTGGTAGGGTGGAGGGACAGCACAGGAGGGGAAGGCCCTCTATGAATTGGATTGATTCAGTGACTGAAGCAATTGCGATGGGTGTGTCAGAGACAGTGTGATTGGCACAGGACAGAGCTGAGTTTAGGGCTGTTGTATATAGGGTCACTATGAGTTGTGAGCGACTCAATGGCACATAACAACAACTACAACAAAATGGACTTAGGATTTCTGATGTGAGATGGAGGATATCTGGAACTCTATTTTGGATGAAAATTACCTTTACATCAGGACTAGTGCTTATCATTTTTATAGCTCTACAACATAAAAAAAAATCATTGCCATATAGTTAGAGCCACCTCATAGCTGATCCTCTGAGAGGTTTTCAGTAGTTGTAAATAACATGAGAAGCGATTGCCCATCTTTCTCCCATGAAGTAGCTGGTGGATTTGAGCCACCTGCCTTTGACTTTGTAGCATAAATTTTTACCCATTCTTTATGGCACTCAATAAAAATTTTAGTATACAATTTCTGGAAACAATGCAATTTTGCTTGATTTGGGGTTTTTATTGCTGCTCGGGAGGATAAATGCTAAACGATTTTTATAACAGTAAACTTCAAAGTGAAAAAGTAAACTTCTAAAGTAAATGTCAGAATTTCATACACCTGCCCTGCACTCTCCCACAATGGGCCTTATGACTGTTTTGACGCTAGACATACCCCATTTAATGCTAGTTTGTAATTAAAAAAAAAACCAAACAATAAAACACAAAACTAGCAGAGCAAAAATAAAAACTTTAGAACCACATTCACTCTTCTTACCAATCAGACATATCAGTATCAACTTTCCTTGTTATTGTGTAGGGAAGATCTGGTCGACGGGTGGTAAGAAGTTGCACGACAATCCCAAAATCACACAATTCACATCCACCAGCTGTTCCACAGGAGAAGAATGGGCAATCTCTTCCTGTATATTGATGCCCTCTAAAAATCTTCTGGTGTAGCTGCTGTGGGTTGGTTCCAACTTAAGGGCACACAACAACAATAATAACTATTTTCTAATTGTCCAGCAATCAAATTTTTACAAAGTTCCTTGCAACCATTGCCTAAATGCCCACCAGCTATTGATTTTTAAAATGGAATTTATTTTTATTTTCTTATATGAATTCTCTGAATTCTTTTCTTCTTGAATTACTTAGTCTAGAATTATCTGAAACTTATAACTTCCATTTTGAAAATTATTTTGCCCCACAATAAAAGCTCTTTATTTTTAACTTTAACCACACTCTGTCATTTTGCTCTGTTATCTTAAAACTATCCCATTGTTATTTTCAATCTGTAATCACATGGCATGCCAGATATATATACAAGTAAAGTCAAAAGCCTAAAGAGAATTACCAGACCAAGAAAAAAAAAAGTCTGTTTAACAGGATGGCATTATTTGTGCCAATGTGTACCTGTTTGGGGGGAAATTTAGAAGAAATAATATAAAAGGAAGCTATTAAAACACATTTTAAAAAATAAGACTATTGAAGTCCCAAATGGGAAAATTTGGAGAGAATAGACACAAACAAACAAAACAACCTGAGGAATATGTGACCAAGGATATTCAGATAGCATTCCCTTTCCAAGCCTGAGTATCCCAATAATGATGAAGAAAGGGGAAAATATAAAATGTTAAAAATAAACTTCTAACCTCACTTTAAAAGTAAATGTCTTAGTTCTGACTTCTCTATAAAAGTCTTTGTGGAAAAAGCAAGCAAAGCACATATACATCCCTAAATCCATAGCAAAAACAAAACAAAACCAACCATTTTTTAGAGTGGTTATATTTTGGAAAAATAGTTTTTGTGATTATTTGCTATGCATCAGAAGGCTGGACAATGACTAGGGATGATAGAATGAGAATTGAAGCCTTTGAGCTGTGGTGTTGAAGAAGAATGTTGAAAACACCATGAATTGCTAGAAGAACAAAGAGATTCATCTTTGAGAGGGTGAAATCAGGCTTCTCCTTGGAGGCAAGGATTCTGAAGCTTCGTCTGACATATTTTGGGCATGTTGCAAGGAGGAGGGTGTGGAGGGACAGTGTAAGAAAGGAAGACTCTCAATGAGATAGATTAACTCTGTGACTGGGGTATAGGAGATAGGTGTGTAAGAGACAATAAACTTGATTCAGGATAGAGCAGGATTCAGAGCTATTTTATATAGGGTCACTGAATTGCACTAACAACAAATTCTGCATTCAGATTTCTGCCAAATGAAATCTAAAGTAGTTAAGCAGAAGCAGAAGTCAGAGGTCTAGGATGATTTGTGAACTCCATATGTACAAAGACTGCCATTTTGAGTTTCTAGAACCATTAGTAGCAATAGTATCATTAAAGGTGATTTTTGTGAGGATATGACAGATGAAGATTCCAAGTCATCCATGCCTAGGAAACATGGTCCCTGGATGGCACAAATAATTTATGTTACTGTAATGTGTTGCACAGTTAACTAGAAAGTTGGAGTCCACCAGGCACTCTGCAGGAGAAAAAGAGACAGTCTTCTCCCATAAAGACTTATGGCTTTAGATCACTATGAGTGAATTGACACGATGACACTGGGTGAGTTTACTAACCGAAAAAAGGCTTTTATTGAATCTGTATGGAAGACTGTAGTCTTTGATCAATTGACAATACTAATTATCTGAAATTGCTAAGTTCCTTCTCACACTGGGAAAAACATGTTGGGGGTACAAGGAGGTGAGGGTTGGGGGTAGAAGGGTAAGGATGGGCCAGGATGCAGTCGCAGAGCTGCACAGTTTTGTCAGTGGGGGGAGCAGGTGAAGGAAATGATGAGGGTCCAGTGGGGACCAGATGCTACAGAGGAATGACAAGCATTTTCCAATGGTAATTAAACCAACTGTCTTATTGATTTGGGAATTGGATGCCGACTCTCTGGCTTCTTCCTGCTGAACAGGGGCATAGATGTAAAAGGGGGGAGGGAGGAAGCTTTATACCTTACTGGTGGTCTTGGGTTACAGCTGCTTGCCTTATTGCTCTGTTAGAAGATATTTTCCTGTCATTTGCTCCCCTCTGGCAAAGTGTTTTCCCAGGTGGGTCCAGTGGGAATGGCTGGTTGAACCCAGAGGCTCCACCCTCCTTTGCTTCCTTAGCTGTCAGTTGTATTTCCTTTTTGTCACTGGCACTGGGTTCAGGGTCAATTCTGGAGTAAAACTCAGAATTAAGGTTACCTATAGGAAAGGGAGCAAACCTAGAGAGAACAAACTTGTGAGTTACAAATAGAAGGGGTCTGAGGGTGTTGTTTTCAGGTTTACTGGGGGGGGGGGTGGCAGAAGGTGACCTAGGTAACATTGGATACCCTAGGCATTCTTTTTTTTTTTCTCCTTCCCCACCCAGGGATCAGATGGCAGCCTATTTTTTTAATAAAATATCTCAGTGTTTTCTCAGGCATCATTTGAGAATAAAGAAATGTTGCAAAATAGTGTTAAGATAAAGGAATAACCTATAGCCATTAATCATAGAAAGTAGTTTCTAATATTTAAAGAATAATAATTTATCTGGAATGAACAGGCATATAAGATAAAATAATAGTGTGAATATGTATACCTCATCAATGTCATGTTACCTTAGCTATTAAATATGAGTGATTTAATTTTTTAAACTCTTAACTCTGAAATGCTAATACAATGCCAGTGGAAGCAGAAATCCATGTGTGATAATAATTATGCAGTGCTATATTGAATACAAGATCCCATTTAAAAAATTCAATATTATATGATATAGTTCACTGTGTGTACTTGTGATAGGGAACAGCCTTTGACATTTATATATTACATTTACCATGGACATCCTCTAGTCTGACTCTGGAAGCAAGCTTCTCTTGGATAAGAATTCATGCTGGGAATATATAAATAGCAACACAAGAGACAAATGTCTTCCTCATTCTATTCAATTTAATCAAAAGGAAATAGCAATGTGGGATATTGCTTCTTAAAAAAAAGGATCACCACTACTCTCCTGTCCCCCACTCCACCTGCTCAACCAGGACCTTTTCTTTTATTACCAAGAAATAGGAAATATATATATATATATATATATATATATAAAATCTCCTAATATATTAGGTTCTAATACTTGATATGGTAGCCTACACAGTTTAGAACTTCTTTTAAAAAGAATTTGTTTTCCATTTCTCCAAGATTCTATAGGTTTAATAAACTTTCCTCAGAATTATTTAATTGAATTTTTGTTTTTCATGAGTTCATCCATTGACAGCTTAACTGTGAACTCATCATGAGAGACTTTCATTCTTGCTGCTCTAGGGTGTGCCCTTCTTAGATACTGAATTTAATAGACAGGGCTTTTATTGAAAAACATGTTTATTGTGTGTGGAGTGAATGATTCTTTTATGGAAAACCTTGGTTTTGCATTCAGTCATTCATGTGTCTTTTGTTTTGTGATACTAATTGTCCTCATCATTAACAGTCTTCTGCCCACCACCTCCCTGTGATTCTTGTTTCTTTTCACCCCTCTATCCTATTCCCTTCTGTCTTTGACTTTCTCCCTAGGCAAATGCTAGCCTTTTGATCTTATATGCTCAATTAGTGGCAATTTGTGAGCATATCTACTGTTTGGCTGAAAGCTGAACCACATGATTAAGTTTAGTTCAAAGCTCTAAGGGTTGTTAAGGACCACAGTCTCCACCAGCCTCAGTTAGAGCCAGGGTTTCATTCACCATTTATATAATTGTGTGCTTTGTACCACATTTTTTACACTACTCTGTTAAGGACTCCCTACTTTACCCCTTTTAGATTGGTCAAACAATAGTAGCAGTACACTACCCGGTTCTTCTGGTCTTAGTCATAGAGGTTGAACTATATGTGGCCCATTAGTCCTCTGGACTAATGAATTCTATGCAGCTTTGCTTTGCTTTGCTTTGTCATTGAGAGATCAATAATAACATCTTAAATAGCCATTTTCAAACTTTTAAGACCAATTGCTACACCTCAAAGTGAGATGTAGAATATTGGGTTTGTGGACTATATTAAACCAATTGATGTTGATGTCCTCAAAGGATACAGCCTTTGAACTAGTAATTAATTCCTGTAGGCTTTTTGGTTTTAATTAAGGTGTTTATGTAACTCGGTCACAATTATGGTTAATTCTACCATATAGAGAGATGTATTTACAATGTGTGTAAATATTACTGTTGAACTATCATCTGGTGGCCTAGTGGTAAGGAGTTGTGCTGCCAACCCAAAGGCATGAAGTTCAAGCAGACCAGCAACTCCTTAGCAGGACTATGGGCAGCCTCCTCCTGTGTGACTTACAGCCTCTGAAAATCCACTGGAGGGTCAGAATCAATGGTGTGTAACAACAACATCACTTCTTGGCAAACTTCAGGAGTATAGTTCTTTAAACTATTTCTCTAAGTATTCATGTCTATGACCATTTATGGAGGATTCCAAAAACATTCACCATCAGATCACTTGTATTTTTTATATTCCTAAAATGAATTCTTTTTAGAACTTTCAGTTTGCCCTGTAGACCCAAAGATTTCAATTTAATTTTGTGAGGAAAGCAAAACAGAGTGCTTTTTCTATTTTTACTTAAAATAGAAATGGTTCTTATGTTTTAATATGGAATACTAGCTTTACGTTGTTTATTTGTTTGTTTTCATGTTGTATACCATCAAATCAGATCCAACTGACAGAGGAGGAGATTGCCCCTCCTTCTCCAGCGGAGCATCTGGTGGATTCAAACCACATGCCCTCAGGATTACAGTGCAGCTTCTTGCCACTAAGCCACCAGAGCTCCTTGGAATAATAGCTTTAATAACAGAATAATAAAATGATTTGTTTTTATATTTTTTGAAAGAAAATTATGACTATGATAAAAAATTACTTCCAATACATTGTAAATTGGGATCCTTAATGAACGATTCACTTTCCTAGATCCCAAGAATAACAAATTGCTTTTATTTGTCTCGTAGAAACAAGTGGTAAAGTATGCTGAGTACACAATATTAACACATCTTATTGACAATCAAGATACACATTTCTTTGCAAGCATCAATAAACTTTAACACTTTTGTAAGCTAAATATAACAGAATGAAGCAAAATCTTTAAATATAACCAAATAAGGTCATTTACAAGCTGTATACACACATATAAAACCTTTGACGTTGAATTGCTGTTGATTCATGGTGACCCTCTGTACTAAGTGCAAACCGTCCTGTATACTGATCTTGTTTATAGTATTCACAGAGAGAGTTCTGGTGGCCTAGTGGTAAGAATCAATCCTGCAATACTGAAAGCACGCAGTTTGAGGCCACCAGCTGCTCCACAAGAGAAGGATGGGCAATCTCCTCTCGAGCTATTAGCTGCTTCTGAAACCTAGCTGGCGGGTATTATGGTTCAGTTCTGATGTGATGGTACACAACAAAAACAGTCTTTACAGAAACAAAATTCCAGGTCTTTCTCCCATGGACAAAGTTTTGATCTATTGTCTAGACAGTAGCTATGATTTGTAATTGACAGGCAGTTGTAATTGATGGCTACTTTCGACAATAATAATCAAGGTGAACATAAAATGTTCACTTTTTGTGAAAGGATTATTTTTGAAAAATTTTTTATGCTACCATTTTTTTTAAAATTAAATGAAAGTTTATAGAGACTTAGGGTTTCTGATTATTCATTATTGTACTTTTCTCCCTGCCCATCCCCTCACCCCCAAATAATTCTTCTCCTTGAAAAGTAAAAGAAAAGCTTTTTCATTGTTATGCAATCCCTCCCCCAAAGTCCACTCCACTGTGCAGCCTTCATTCTGGATTCCTGTAATGACAATAATACCCAATCATATATCCTCTTTAAACAGTTCTCTCCCTCATCTGTTTTAATGAAGTATACATCATTCCTCCCTTTCTGTCTTCCCTCAACCCTGATGTCAGTCCTGTTTTACAACAGTGGCCCTATGCAATATTTGTCCTTTTGTGACAGAGATATTTCACTCTGCATAATGTCCTACAGAGTCATCCTTTTTGCATAATATTTCATGAGTTCGTTGTTTTTCAATGTTGCATGGCATTCCATTATGTGAATATACCAGAGCTTCTCTATCCATTTGTTTGTTGATGGGTGCTTGGGTTGTTTCCAGCTCTTTGCTATTGCGAACAAAAACAAAGCTGCAATGAACATTGCTGTGCATATATTTGCTTGGGTGGTGGTTATGGTTTCATTAGGGTAAATGCCCAATAGTGGAATTGCTGGGTCAAATGGTATTTCTATTTGGAACTTTTTGAGGAAGTGGAACAGATTATTTTCTATAATGCTGTTTTTTGTTACGCACTGTTGAGTCAACTCTGATATAAACCTATTGTGATGTCAAGGATTTCTTGTTCCAAATGGCTTTCTTAGTCATTCACTTTGACTTTTCCAAGTGGATGGGTGGGAATATGAGTAGGGTGTGTGATCTTATCCACAAGGGTATTGGCTAGCCTTGTCACTAACGTGAGAAAATTCCCAAGAAAGATGATCCAATAGAACGTGGAAACTATTGAACAATATCATCAATATCACATGCAAGCAAAACACTGCTGAAGATCATTCAAAAAGGGTTGGAAAAGTACATAGATCAAGAACTGCCATAACCCTATGGTGGCCTAGTGGCAAGAAGCTGTGCTGCAATCTCAAAGACACACAGGTCACGGCTGCCATCTTCTGCACCAGAGAAGGATGGGCCATCTCCTCCCACGTGATTAACTGCCCTGAAAACCCGCCAGCGGGTCTCCTATATGTCAGTTCAACTCTATGGTACACAAGAACAGCAACAAGGGAGCTTTGGCTCTGTAACCCTTAGGGTTTTCATGGGGTAGAAAAATTCTGGCAATGGTTTGAGATTTGCCTGGTTTTATATGCACACCCATCTGTTTCTTGCAGCTTTGTTCACAATAGCAAGGAGTTGGAAACAATCTAAGTGTCCATCAACAAATGAATGGCTAGAGAAGCTGTGGTATAGTCACACAATGGAATACAATGCTGCATTGAAAAACAAGGAACTCATTCCATATTATTCAAAATGGTTGACCCTGGAGGACATTATGCTGAATGAAGTATCTCAGCCAAACACTGCATGGTGCCACTGTTGTAAAACAGGACTGACATCGGGGTTGGGGGAAGACTGAGAAAGATGGGTTCAATAATGTATACTGCATTGAAACAGATAAGGGAGAAAACTGTTTAAAAGGGGGTATGTGATTAGGTATTTTTGTCATGACAGGAGCCCAGAGCGAAGGCTACATAGTGGAATGGACCTGGGGGAGTGTTTGTAAAACAATGAAAAAATTTTTCTTTTACTTTTCTAAGAGGGTAGTGTACTAGGGGAGAGGGTTGGGAGGAGAGAAAAATGCAGCAATGAATGAATGGAAACCCAAAGTCTCTGTAAATTTTCATTGAAATTAAAAATAAATTAAAAAAAAATTAAAAAATAAAAGAGAACTGCCAGAAGTTCAAGTAAGATTTAGAAGAAGCCATGGTCCCAGGGATATCATTGCTGAGTGAAATGTATCTTGGCTGAAAGTAAAGAATACCACAAAAATGTCTATGCTTTGTTGATTATGCTAAGGCATTTGATTGTGTGGATCATAACAAGTTAAGACTAACATTGAGAGGAATGAAAATCCCAGAACTCTTAATTGTGCTCTTGTGAAATCTATACCTAGACCAAGAGGCTATCGTGCAAAAAGAGCAAGGGAACACTACACAGTTTAAAGGGAAGAAATGAGTGTGTCAGGTTTGTATCTTTCTCATACTTATTCAATCTGTGTTCTGAGCAATTATTTGAGAAGCTGACATCCGTAAAAAAAGAACATGGCATCAGGATCAGACTCATACATAACCTGCATTATGATTATGACACAGCCTTGCTCTCTGAAAGACAGGAGGACTTGAAGCACTTGTTGCAGAAATTCACGACTTGCATCTCAATGTTAAGAAAACAAAAATTCTTACCACTAGACCAATAAGCAACATTGGTGGTATAAACCAGAATGTGCTGTACTGCTAATCAGAAGTATCTCCAGTTAGTTAGATAGGGTCTCTGAAGTTTTGAAACTAGCATCTTATTTAAAATTAATTGATTGCTTTATATTTTAAAAAGCACACAAAAATACTTAGGGTAACAGTACATAAAATATTTAGGTCATGCTGAGAGTTTCAGTGCCATGTTGTTGCTGTGTATTATTGAGTTGAAACTGACACATATCTGACCCTTCAGTGGATTTTTCAGAAGCAATAAATTACACTGGAGGATATTGCCAATCTTTCTCTCACTGAGCTGCTGGTGGATTTGAACCACAAACCTGTGTATTGGCAGCAAGATTCCTTAGCACTAAGACAACATAGCACCCTCCCAGTGGCATACTACATAATATGCCCATCTGCTAACCAAAGTACAAATCCACTGGGTGCTCTACCAGATAAATTTGGACAATAACTTCATAAAAAATTATTGATGAAGAGTAACTGAATCACAATCACCTAACTGGTGGTGGTTGTAGTTGTTGGTATGTGCTGATGAGTCACCTGTGACTCATAGTGACCCTATATACAATAGCCCTAAACCCTGCTCTATCCTGTGCCACTCTTACTGTCTCTGATACACCTACCTCCACTACCCCAGTCACTGAATCAATCCACCTCATCAAGGGTCTTCCTCTCTTGCGCTGTCCCTCCAACCTCCCAAGAGTGATGTCCCTTTCCAAGGACTGTTCCTACCTTGCAACATGTCCAATGTATGTCAGATGAAGCTTCAGAATCCTTGCCTCCAATGAGCACCCTGGCTTCACCCTCTCCAGGATGAACTTGTTTGTTCTCCTAGAAGTCCGTGATGTATTCAATACTCTTCTCCAGCACCACAGCTCAAAGGCATCAATTCTCCTTCTATCATCCCTAGTCATTGTCCAGCTTTCTGATGCATAGCAAGTAATTGCAAAGACCATGGACTGTATGTATCAGGCACACTTTAATCTCCATACTGACATCGTTATTCTTCAGTACTTTGGAGATTTCTCTGACAGCAGACTTTCCCAATATAATTGATCTTTTAATTTCCTGGCTGTTGGTATCAAGAGTGTTGATTGCAGAGCCAAGAAAATTGAAGCTGTTGACAGTGTCACTCTCTTCACCATCCATCATGATGCTGCCAATTGGTCCAGTGGTGAGAGTCTTTGTTTTCTTGATGTTGAGCTTCAATCTATATTGAAGGCTGCAGTGCTTGACCTTCTGCAACAAGTGTTTAAGGCCCTCCTCTGTTTCAGCAAACACGATTGTGTCATCTGCATAACACAGACTGTTGATGAGTCTACCTCTAATTCTGATGCCACATTTCTCCTGGATAATCTGTTCCATGTATAGATTGAAAACATATGGAGATAGTATACATCCTTGGCACAAACCATTCCGAATTTTCAACCATGCAGTATTTCCTTGCTCTGTTCTGACTACTGGCTCCTGATCCAAGTATAGGTTTTGAATAATCACAATCAAGTGTTCTTCTCAGAGTCAGGTAGTTTATTGTGATCTTCACCATCAAATGCCTTTGCATAGTCAATGAAACACAGATAGACATTCCTTTGGTATTCTCTGCTTTCAGCCAAGATCCATCTTATATTAGCTATAATATCCCTAGTATCACAACCCTTTCTAAACCCAGCCTATACTTCAGGCAGTTCTCTGTTGATGTGCTATTCCAATCATTTTTGATAATCTTCAGAAGAGTCTTGCTTGCATGTGATATCAATGATACTGTTTGATAATTTCCACAATCTGTCTGATCAACTTTCTTTGGAATGTGAACAAATATAGATCTCTTCCAGTCAGTTGGCCAGGTGGTTGTCCTCCAGATTTTTTGGCACAACTTGGTGAGCACATCCAAGGCAATATCTGTTTGTTGAAATATGTCAACTGGTATGCCATCAATTTTGGGGGCCTTGCTTTTTGCCAATTCTTTAAGAGCAGTTTGAATTTCTTCTTTCTTCACTACAGGCTCTTGCTCATACATTGGTTCATTACATTTTTCTGTGTCCACCAATTTCTTTTGGTACAATGACTCTCTAAACTCTTTCCATATTCTTTTAATGCTTTCTGGATCGTTTAATATTATGCCCAAAGCATCGTTAAGTATGGCACTTGGTAACAGAAATAAAGCTGGAGATAGAATAATAAAATTTTGCACAATCACTGACTTATTCATTGCAAATACATTTTATATGAGACATAAACACAGGCAATACACATGGATTTCACCTGATGGCATGCATAGGAATCAGATCGATTACATCTGTGGAAGGCATCACTAGAAAAGCTCAATATAAGCTGTGAAAACTAGGCCAGGTACTGATTGTGAAACAGACCACCAACTACTCATATGCAAGTACATGCTTAAGAAAATTAAATCAAGTCCACGGGAACCAAAATTTGATCGTAAGTCTATCCAGCCTGAATTTCAAAACCTACTCATAAACAAGTTTGAGGCCTTGAACACTAATGAGCGAAGACCAGATTAGCTGTGGGAAGATATCAAGAATATCATCCAGGAAGAATGCGAAAAATCATTGCAAAGACGGAGGAGAATGAAAAGAGCAAGAGCAAGATGGATGTCAGAAGAAACTCCGAATATTGCACTAGAGTGCCGAGAAGCCAAAGAAAAGGGAAGAAATCAAGATGTTAAGGAATTGAACAGAAGATTCCAAAGGGCAGTGCAGAAAGACAAAGTAAAGTATTACAATAATATGTGCAAGGAGCTGGAGTCAGAAAGTCAAAAAGGTCAAAATATCTCAGCATTTCTTAAGCTGAAGTAACAGAAGAACAAATTTAAGCCTCAAGTTTCAATACTTAAGGACACTTTGGGCTAATTGGTAGTGGGATTAATATTAAGTTTATTGTTCAGTAATACCAATCTAAGTATTGATGTGCCGAGATAAATGAAAAGTTGATACTCAAAAATTACAATTCAAGAAGCTGCGCTGCACTCCCACCTGCACAGGGTTCAAGGTCACCAGCTGCTCTGCG
>NW_006399920.1:1246747-1271062 GCF_000299155.1 Elephantulus edwardii | reverse complement strand
CGATTAACTGCGTCTGAAAGCCCACCAGAGGGTCAGGAATGGTTCGGTTCTGACTCTATGGTACACCACCACCACAAAAACACTTAGAATTACTGGTCCTTGCAAACATCTAAATGTCAGTGGATGAAAAAAAAAAAATAAAATGTACTGGAATACTACAAACTAGTGAAAAGCAAAGCACTCCTAATACATACAAAAGCTTTGATGCTCTCAAAGGCACCAAGCTTAATTAAAAGAAGGAAATACCAAACAGTTACAAACCAAAGGCTCTCTGGTGGCATTTACTATATAGGGAGTAGTGCTGCTAATCCAAAACCTTAAACACTGTATGATTTTATTTGTATGACATTATCACAATGACAAAGCTACTGAGGGACTCCATTTTGTAACCAATATGTCATTTTAAAATATATATATGTGCCTCTAGAGCAGTAAACTGAAAGCTGTGGGGAAAGGGAGAAAAGAGCCCCCACCCAAACATCAGCCAATCCTGTATCACCCTGTTTTCGCGGGCTTTCCTTTGAACCAGCCAATCCTGTTATCACCCTGTTTTTTGCGCCCTTCCTGTGAACCAGCCAATCCTGTATCACCCTGTTCTCGCGGGCTTTCCTCTTTAAATAGGCAGGACAGCCCAGAATCGGGGCCGCGGCCATCTTCCCTATTGTATGGGCACGGTTTGGAACGCGGCCCGGATTCGAATCTGAAATAAATTCCCTCTTGCCCTTGCATCGGTGTCGGCTCCTTGGTGACTTGGGGGGAACTGGATTTGGGGCATAACACTACCATGAGGGCAAATTGGTCAAAATTTACCACAGATTAAAGATATTTTTTTAATGACGTGTTGGATCTCTTCCATATTACTATTGTAGTGATGGATTCAGAAATTTGCATGTCATTTGAATGCATAGAATTATTCATCCTCCAAATAGAACAGGGTTCAGAGCTGTTGTCACTATGAGTCAGAGTTGACTCAACAGTACATAAAAAAGCAACAGCAACAACATCCTTCAGAAAGTAAAATTTAATTTTTAATTTATAAAGTTAAATTAGAGAAAAATTCCTAAAGATGTTTCTTAAGCACAGAGTTTGAAATCAGAATACATCCCAATTTTCCTGGTGATCTGCATTAATGAGTCCAAGATGCAGTCTAGAAATTTGTATTTGTATTATGTGTTCCTAAGAATTGTTATTTTGACTGTAGAAATAAAAGGGGAAGTAGTTCCGTGGAGTCCATAGTATCATTGTAGATAAAACCCGGGTTAAAAAAAAAATAACTGAGTTGAGAAATGAAAAGGTCATTAGTGAATCATCCTATTATGTGCCTCATGTGGTAATGCTATTTATTCATTTATGTCTCTATTTCTATATCATGCTCTGAGCTGCTTTAACTTCTAGACTCTGTCTATTCTATGCTGGCTCCTTATCACCGAGCATGATGGCTGGCACAGACTAGGCTAGACACTTCATATTTGGCATTCATTCAATAGTTATGAAGCTATTTTTAGGATCAGAGTAGTAAAGTGTTAGTGGCAAGAGCCCAGATTACAGATATTCAAAGTGGAAATTAAATATCTACTTTGAAAATAAAATGGTGAGGTGAAAACCTGGATATGGCATCTAACTTATGGTGAAAAGTAACTGGCACTTTTATTTCTCATTGTTTTCACTTGCCCAGTGATCTTCTGTTGCAGACTGCCACTATGTGGCTCCAACTGTATTCTGAGTTGCCTGAGAGAGAAGGATCTAAGAAGACGAAAGTGTGATCAAGAATTGTTAGAGAGGAGAGGATTGCAATTCCAGGCAGCAGGAATGAGAGGCATAGATTTCAGTAGAGAAGATTAGAGATGCAATACAGGGATTGAACTGGGAAATGTAGGCAGTCCCCAGGTTATGAAGGAAATCCCTTCTTAAATGTGTTTTTCAGGAGAATTTGTAATTGGAACAGGTACATCCAGTTTTTATTTGACCTTATTTTACTGCAAGGAAGACCTCAGAGAATTTTCAATTATTTAAAAGGCTGCAAGTACAACTCGTGAAGGTGATTGTTTCAAGTAGGGTTTGGTTCAATCATTTTAAAGTGAGGGCAAATTTACATAACACTTAAGGCTAAGTAGGAGTCATCTGTTAGTCAGACACTCATAACTGGGGGATTTACTGTATTGACTCCCAGCAATACTTCAATATCACAAGATAGACTTCAAGGAAGACAAGGCAAATAAATGTTTCAGAGTATCACTTTTAAAATGGAAAAGAATGCAATCTGTCAATCACCCCAATTCCCATTGTTCAAATATTCAACCCCTAGGTCAGTAGCTTTTATTTCTGCATATTTGTGGATCAAGGCAAGTTTTGTAGCATTTTTTGTTTGGAGGATCAGGAGCAGGAAGATAAGAGATAAGAGATGAGTGGTCAAGTTAGGAAGTACTACTCTGTCAGAATGGAACAAAACAAAAGAAACACGCATACAGTGACAACAAACTATTGTTTCCAAAAAATACTGCACATTAGTAAGCAGAATCTTCAATGGCAGTATACTTATTTGGTGCCTGTGAGTGAATTCCAGGAATGCTGAATGTGTCTTCTGGAACACTTAGATTTCTTTCATCAGAAGGGCTGGCTGCTAGAACAATCACCAGATCCAATGTAAGGGGGGAATCACCTACCCTCAAATTGCTACAATGTTGTCTGAGACACACTATTGTTGTTAGTACTGCTAGATTTAATTTCCTGCAGGCTCAAAATTTCTAGTCCTGGACAGAAATATTTGTTACTGAATAACATTTATCTTTTTAATGGCACAAAACATTTGTATTCAAATTGTAGATCTACCACTTCAACTTCTTTCCCTCTTGACATCATTGGATTTCTGAGGCTATAATTCTTTATGTGTGTGTGTGTGTGTGTGTGTGTGTGTGTGTGTTTAATACTTTTAATGAACATTTACAGAAAACTTGGATTTCCATTCATTCATTGCTGCACTTCTCTACCCACCCAGCCCCCGGCTCCCCAGTTCACTCCTCTCTTTCAAAAGTAAAAGAAAGACTCCCTCCCTGGTACACAATTCCCCTGCACCCCTCCCACTGCCCCAAATACATTCCACTATGCAATCTTAATTGTGGACTCTTGTGATAATCATAATACCCTATCATGCATCGCTTTAAATTATTCAGTCCCTCATCTGTTTCAGTGCAGTATACACAATTTATCCAGTTTTTCTCAGTCTTACACCTACCCTGATATCAGTCCCATTTTACAGCAGTGGCACCATGCAATATTTGTCCTTTTGCGACTGAGATATTTCACTCAGCATAATGTCCTCCAGGGTCACCCATTTTGAATAATATTGCATGAGTTCCTTGTTTTTCAATGCAGCATAGTATTCCATTGTGTGAATATACCACAGCTTCTCTACCCATTTGTTTGTTGATGGGCACCTGGGTTGTTTCCAACTCCTTGCTATTGTGAACAGAGCTGCGATAAACATGGGTGTGCATATATCTGCTTGGATGTCAGTTATGGTCTCTTTGGGATATATTCCCATTAGTGGAATTGCTGGGTCAAATAGTATCTCTATTTGCAACTGTTTGAGAAAGTTCCATACTGCCTTTCACAGTGGTTGCACCATTTTACATTCCCACCAACAGTGAATAAGGGTTCCAGTTTCTCCACAACCTCTCCAGCATTTGTTGCTTGCTGTTCTGTTAAACTTTGCTATTCTGACTGGGGTGAGATGATATCTCATAGTTGTTTTGATTTGCATCTCTCTTAGAGCTAGGGATTTTGAATATTTCTTCATGTGCTTGTTGGCCATCTGAATGTCTTCTTTGGTGAAGTGTCTATTCATATCCTGTGCCCATTTTTCAATTGGATTATTTACCTTTATCTTGTTGTGGTGCTCAAGTATTTTATAAATTCTAGATATAAGTCCCTTATCTGACATGTCATTACCAAACACTTTTCCCAGTCTGTGGCTTCCCTTTTTACCCTGTTGGAAAAGTTTTTGGCTGTGCATAGGGATTTGATTCTTAGAGGGTCCCATTCATCTATTTTATCTTCTCCTGGTTGTAGATTTTTCAGGATACTTGGGAGACTGTTTATGTTCTGGATTAGGACTCCTAGAATTCTTCCAAGCTTTTCTTTAATGAAGTTTATAGTCCTTGGTTTTAGTCCTAGATCCATGATCCACCTTGAGTTGGTTTTTGTATATGCAGTGAAAGGCTGTCGTTTCTCCACTTAACTGATTTCATTTCCTTGTCAAAAATCAATTGACCGTATGTAGATGGACTGATTTCTGGGCTCTCAATTCTATTCCATTGATCTATGTGTCTGTCATTGTACCAGTACCATGCTGTCTTAACCACCACAGCAGTGTAGTAGGATTTGAAATCAGGGTGTGAGATGTGAGGCTGTAATTCTTAATGGCAGGCCACTATCTTCTTCCACTGGAGCTGGTGTTAAAGTTACTCTAGATATTTTTTTTTTTATTATTATTACTAGTACAACACAGAATAGACTACACCAATGATCCTTTCTACCTTTCCAAGTCTGAGAAATTAACATTCTAAACCTTGATTTTTCTCTTGGGAATAATAAATTGGTGTTCTTAGGTTCCATCAAGTCGAGCCAGAATCATAGAGTCTCTGTGAACAACACCCTGGACCTCACCCTATCCTGAAGCATCATAATGATCTCTGATCTAGCCAACTGTTACAGTCACGGTGTTGATCCACTTTACTGAGCGTCTTCCTCTCTTTTTGTGACCATCCACATTTCCCAGAATTGTGCACTTTTCCATGAACTGATCTCTCCTTATTACATGCCTCAAGAGTAACAGACAAATCTTTAACACTCTTACGGCTAGAGAAAACCATTTTTACACTTTCTCCACTAATAAGAAATGTGCAAAAGTTTTAGAGGGAGAATAAGCAAAATTAACGTAGGTAAAATAAGATGTCATAGACAATGTAGCTATTCTTTTACTTTTAAATGTCAATATTTGTCAAATAATTGGAACTTTTAAAGGAGAGATGATCTTAACATAAAGGAATACGTAAAGATGCTTCAGTGGTGAAAATCTTTTTTGGGGGAAAAGTGAAATACCTAAGATAACAGCTTCAACAGTGTTTTGAAGTTGAAATAAAAAAATCTTTCAAAAGCAAATACAAGTAGCTGAGCTCTGGAAACAATATGTGAGGAGTACTCAGGGTTCAAAGAGTTGGATCAAACTTAAGAGAGTATGAAGTTTTGTCAGACAAAGAGATAAACAGTTTGCATTGATGGAGAATAAGCAGAGATAATGAAAAGGCTTGATGTGCTTGGTCTAAATTTGATACAAAAAGTGGATATCAAAGTGCAAATTTTCAACAAAATGATGGAAAAAGAAGATTAATGGTTGGTGAAGCCCTAGAGGAGCTTATTTATTGTCTTATGTTCAGGAAAAAAATAAAACAAATTGTAAAATAGGCACTTTATACCATACAATTTATATCCTACTTATAAAGTTATGCAGAATAAAATCATGGACAAAAAGGGCATCAGTTTAGTCATAAATCTAGCCCAGTAATATGAAATCATGGGCATTTACTTTTTCTAATTCTCCTGAAGCCGATGTTAAAAGGAAATATTGTAAAGAAAGGGGAATATAAGTAATATATATATATTTCAAATGGAGGAACAGCAGTTTGAAAGAATACAGAAAAAAGTATTATCCGGCATTAGACTTTGAATTGTATCTTCTCCAAAATATAACTGAATTCCTAACTTCTGACCCTGTGAGTATGAACCTGTTTTGAAGACACTTTCTTTTGTTATGTTATGAGCAGATACAGAATTAAGGCAGATCCTAAACCTAATAACCACTTTAAAGTTATACCAGGTAACATAGACTCAATGGTGCCTGCACGTGTGTGCACAAATGCACACACATATAGTGATCAGGGAGGATCATGATAGAAAGACAATGTATTTGTACCATGGAATTGGAATTGATCCATAGCAGATCCTCCAGCAGGTTTTCCAAGACTTAATCACACAGGAGGAGACTGACAATTTTTGGAGATTGCCCTTCTTTCTCCCCTGGAGAGTTAGTACATTCAATACATGTATCTTTGGGTTCCTTTAGCTTATAAATGCCAAGCGAATTTGGCCCTTTTGATTTTCAGACTCCAGTTCTTTGCACATTTCATTATAATACTTTGCTTTGTCTTCCTGTGCTGCCCTTTGAAATTTTCTATTCAGTTCTTTAACTTCTTAATTTCTTCCCTTTGCTTTGGATTCTTAGCACTCTAGTGCAATACTCAGTCTCTTCTGATATCCATTTTTGTCTTTTCTTCTTCTTCTGTCTTTGTAATGACCTTTTGCATTCCTCATGGATGATATTCTTGATATCCTTCCCCAGCTCATCTACTCTTCATTCATTAATGTTCAAGTGTTCAAGGCCTCAAACTTGTTCCTGTGTTGGTTTTTAAATTGATGTGAGATAGACTCAAGAAATAACAATGTCAGTCTTGAAACTAAGGTGTGCCTGACCCAGGCCATGGTCTTCACAATTACTTGCTATGCATCAGAGAGCTAGACATTGATTAAGAATGATAGAAGAAGAATTGATGCCTTTGAGTTGTGGTGCTAGAGGAAAGTCTGGAACAAACCATGGACCACCAAGAAAACAAACAGTTTTGTCTTGGAAAGGATGAAACCACATTTCTCTTTGGAGGCTAGATTTTGAAACCCTATCTCACATACTTTGGACACATGACCAAAAGGGATTGATCTTTAGAGAAGGACATCATGCTGGAAGGGTGAGAAGAATTGATACAGTAATAGTACAATGGGGGTAGGTGTTTTGGAGTCAGTGAGACAGACTCAGGACAGGGCAGGCTTCAGAGCTGTTGTCCATAGAGTTGCTATGCATCTCAGGTAAATCGATGGCACATAACAACAACAGACCTTTGGGTTGGCAACACAGTTCCTTATAATTAATCTATGAAGTCAATCTCTGGTGGCTCAGTGCTAAGGATTTATTCTGCCAAAGCAAAGTTAAGTGCTCTAGCCCACCAGCTGCTCTACGAGGGAAAGATGAGCAATTAACTTCCGTGTTAATTCTGAAAACAGGCTGGTGGGTCAGAATGAATTGGTTCCAATTCTACGTTACACAATAATAACCACAAGTCATAAAGCTTTCTAGTGGTAAAGATAATAGGAACAGATACATCTGCAACCCCAGGAACTGTAAGTAAGATGACTGACACTAGTAGCAGAGAGATCCATGGAAATATGAAATCCTTATTTGGTACTCAGCCTCCAATACCTTGAGATTATATTTTTTGGTTGTTTTTTAAAGTCTATCACTTGCAGGATTTTTTAAATGACAGCACCAAGAAATAGGCAGTTGTTGTCATTGTGGGCCTAGTGGCAAGAAGCTGCATTGAAATCGTGAAGACAAACAGTTCAAACCCACCAGTTGCTCCACAGGAGACAGATGGACAATTTCCTCTTGTGAGATTAACTGACTCTAAAAATCCATTGGAGAGTCAGCTATGTGTCAATGCCAATCAACAGCAACGGGTAGATTTGAACTTCCAATCTTTCCACTTGTAGTTGTTGTGTATGGTAGAGTCAGAGCTGACCCATAGCTGACCCTCTGGCAGGTTTTCAGAGACAATCTCACAGGAGAAGATTGTCCATCCTTCTCCCTGGGAGCACCTGGTTGTCTCAAACCACGTACTTTCTGAATTGCAGTGCAGCTTACTGCCACTAGGCTTTCCACTTAGCACCTGAATACTTAACCATGCGTAGACAGGATTGAAGTTGTAAATGCTTTTATCTTCTTTGGATTAACAATCAACTTCCTAGACACCAGCAATCAGGAAATGAGGAGTGTGGGACAATTCTACTCTCAAAGGCCTCTCCAAAATCTTAAAGAGCCATGACGTCAGTTTAAAGGCTAGGGTCATGATTCAAAACCATGGTCTTTTTAAGACCATAGCCTGCTACACATCCGAGAACTGGACAATGAATAAGGATGACAAAAGAAGAATTGATATTTTTGAGTTGTGTTAAAGATTACTGAATACCTCATTGGACTACCAAAAGAACAGATACATCTTAAAGAAAGGGAAATCAGAGTATTCCTTTGAGGCAAGGATGGTCAAGTTTCATCTCTTATACCTTGAGCATGTTGCTAAGAGAAGCTATTTCTTGGAAAAGGATATCATGCTTGGAAATGTGGAGAATCAGTGGTAAAAGAGAAGATTCCCAATGAGATAGATTGACATGGTGACTTCAACTCAAGTGTATCAGATACTGTGAGAATGGCATAGAATAGGATAGGGCTTAAGTTTGTTGTTTATAAGGTTACTATGGGTGGCCTTTAACTTGATGGCACCTAACAACAACAATTGTCATTGCATTCTTAAGCCTGTGTCCACTGCCTTCATTTCTGTTGTAACATTCCTAAGGGTATCTGAGGCTGTAGATCACATGGTGAAGAGAATGTTCACCTTTTGCCAGTAAATTCAAATTGCTAAACTCCCCAAGTCATTGGATCAACAGCACGAATTGCTATGGATTACCTAATCAAAGTTCCTGAAGTCTATCTGATGCTGTTTTATGCTGTTTAGTTGGAACCAATTCATAGCTGCTCATAGAAACATTTTCAGAAGTTCTAAGCTGTGTACTGATGAGGAGATTGCCCGTCTTCCTCCCGTGGAGAGGCTGGAGGATTTAAATTGCCTGCCTTGGGGTTGGCAGCGCAGTTTCTTACCACTAGGTCAGTCATCAAAAAACTCTTACCTAATTGCATGTAAAATTACACAACACAGACTAAACTACCTTTTGGACCACATACAAAAATACCAAAGTGATTATTATATTATAGTGTAGTTTTATATACATCGTGAATGAACAGCTAATTGGTAAAATCCAACTAAATTTGATTCAGATCAACTTTCATTAGTACTAAATATCCTTGTTCTTTTGTGCTATAAATGCATATAATAGAGTAGAACTTCCATACAGAGTGTCTAAGGCTGTAATCTTCAGGAGGAGATTACTTAGTAGGCTTATATTTCAAGGTCAAGTTAATGAGTTTGAACCTCCCACCTTGTGATTAGCAGCTGAGTTTGTAACCGTTTTACCACTATGTTGTTTTGTGGGTTTGTTTGTTGATTTTTTTTTTAATGAAGAAGACTATTTTGTCAATTTAAGAACTCCAACCACAATATTTCTTAAGGAATTAGACTATTTCATTTTTACAACCTGAAATTCAGACTATCAATGAAAACCTTATTTTGTATGCTCTGGCACCCTGAAGTTAAAGTACTTCTTGTTTTGTTAAACCCTATCCTTTTCCTTGTATAAACAAAAGACTACAGTTAAAAGAACAGTTTCTAAGGAAGAAATTCTGTTAGATCCTCTTTTCCTTGCTATGTTCTTCTTTATCTTTTAATAGGATAACGAGAATGTGAAATGCTAATATTTATTTTCTTTCATGCTTCTTTGCCATTTGAATCTGCATATTCATTCCACATATTTTGCAGTGTCCTCTTGGTTCTCATTGTATGATTTCTCATTGGATTTATTGTTTCCAAGCAGTAAGAAGAGGAAATCAGAAGAGGATTACAAAGTAGAATTTCTAGGGAATCCTGGGTAACTATTAAACCACTGAAAAAAAAACAACAGACCAAAACACAAAAGCACCAGGAAACAGCCTTTGTTTATACCAGGCACAAAGCTAATGTTGATGAGGATAAATAGTGTGAAAGATGGTATAAATCTGACAGGAAAAATATTTGCATGATACAAGAGCAGAAAAATAATTTTCTTTTTCTGAAACTGACATTGAGTGGTAGTTAGTAAGCTATGAATATGGATTTTGAAATGACTTTCTAATAATCTAGTGTCACTGACAGTTGCCACTCTTTTATTACTTGCAGGAAGCTCTAGTCTGTTAGTCTATAGGGAAGTTGACTGCTAACCGGAAGATGACACCTCTTTGGCAATTCAAAAGCAGAAAGATGGGTAATATCCTCCCTTTTGATTTACCTTGTCTGAAAACCTGCTGTAAGGTCAGCTATGAGTCTGTTCTGACTTGATAGTAATAGGTGAGTTTATGCTTGCCTTTAGCCATATATAGAGAACACAGGAACTTCAGGACTTGACAGAAGCAATAATATGTAATTGTTACATGTTGTCTAGTCAGAACCAATTTATATCTGATCCTCCAGTTTTCAGAAGCTGTAAATCATACAGAAGACGTTTGTTCATCCTTCTTCCACCGAGCTAACAACTTTGAAACTGACTTGATAGTTGAGAATTAAAATAGAAGCATATGAGAAAGCAGTCAGAAAATCAAAGAACAAATTACCTTGGGGGAGTCTGCTGTTGAGGACCTCTCCAAAGTGCTAAAGAGCAATGATGTTGGTCTAGAGACTAAGGTGTTCCTGATCCAGGCCATGGTCTTTGCAATTACTTGCCATGTATCAGAGAGCTAGACAATGACTAAGAATGACAGAAAAAGAACTGATGTCTTTGGATTGTGGTACTGGAGAAGAGTATTGAACATATAATGGATGTCTAGCAGAACAAACAGGTCTGTGTTGAAGAGGATGAAACCAAGTTTCTCCTTGGAGGCAAAGATTTTGAATCTCTGTCTCACATATTTTGAGCCCATGGCCAGAAGGGATCAGTCTTTGGAGGACATTATGCTAAGAAGGGTGGAAGGTTGAATGAATGAAGACCCTGGATGAGATGGATTGACACAGTAACTTGGTCAACCTGATTAGGTGTGTTGGAGTGAGACTAACTCAGGATAGGGTAGAGTTTAAAGCTATTGTACATAGGGTCATGGTGAGTAACAGTTGACTCAATAGCACATAACAACAGCAACAACATATGAGGTTTAATAATTATTGCTGTTATGTGCCCTGGAGTTGATAATATCCCTATGAACAACAAATCAGAACTTTGCCTTATCTTGTGCTATGGCATAGGAGACACAATTAATACAGAAATAATGCTCCCAACAAATGCAGAATTTCTTTTTCCTACTTCATTGTAATTATGTTAAGCCAGGTCACTATCACCTCTTTCTTAGATTCCTGCACCTTAGCTCTCTACTCTCTCATTTTCATTCCTCTCTGTGTCCAGGATGAATTCTTTTCCATGCAACAGTCACAGTGATAAAGTTAAAAAGCCAATTATTTGACATTTAAAATTATATGCAATTTTGCAATGTCTTTCCATTACACTTTTCATTAATCAAAGTGTATTTTGTAACAAAATCCCAAAATCCTTTGAAGATGTGTTATTTTTGCATTATTTTCCATTTAGAAGGAAATGCCTCAAAGCTGACCATCAATAGTTTTCACAGGGGAGAAGATAGCTCATTTTTCTCCCATGAAGCAGCTAGCTGGTGATTTTGAACCATGTGATCTGAGTTGGCAGTGCAACTTCTCACCACGAGGCATCTGGTCCCTTGTACTTTCTCTCTTTAGTCAAATGGGATTCTTCCTTTAACCCACAGTAAGGAATGTCCTACCTTAGTGCCTTTGCAATTGTTATTTCCTCCATATGGAATATTCTATTTGCCGATAGTTTCCCGCTCTTCATTTAACTCTCTGCCAAAGATAACTTCATTGATCACTTCCCTACCTACTTCATCTAATGTAAATTCCTACATCAATGTGTAGTCTCATTTTATTCAGAGCACATATCACTATATAATAATACATACTGTGTTCAATTAAATCAATTTCCTTGTAAGGTCTTTGTGTTCCAGTCTTCTCTTCCTGCCCTCGTCCTTTTTGTGTTTCTGTCATTTTTGTCATCTCTCTTCACCTTTAGAATAATATATCTCACAAGGCAGCAGACTGTCTTCTTTGTTACCAAATAAGCATAAGAACTCCAATATTTATTTTGATGATGTGATTATATATGAGAAATAAAAAGAATAGTGAAATAATGACCTACTGGTAAGAAGCTGCACTGCAATCTTGAAGACAAATGGTTCAAACCCACCAGCTACTCCTCTGGAGAAGGATGGCAATCTCCTCCTTTTCTAAAGGGTTAACTTTGGGTCAGTCTGACTCCAGGGTACTCAATAACAACACAAATCACCATATTGTTATCAGAGATCTAAGTCATACTGTTACCAGATACCTAGATCTAGAGATATCTGATAGCTGTTTTTTTTTGTGCAAGGGATCCTAAGTATAACAGCTCTAAACCCTGCTCTATTCTGTGCCAATCTGTGTCTCTGACATACCTGCTCCCATTACTTAAGTAACTGAATCAATCTACCTCAGAGAGGGTCTTTCTCTCCTGTGCTGTCCCTCCACTCTCTTGAGCATGACTTCCTTCTTCAAGGACTGGTCCCTCCTTGCAACATGTCCAAAGTATGTCAGATGAAGCTTCAGAATCTTTGTCTCCTGAGATCAGCCTGATTTATTTAACCCTCTCCAGGATGAACCTGTTCATTTTCTTAACCGTCCATGGTATGTTCAGTACTCTTCTTCTACACCACAGCTCAAAGATATCAATTCTTCTATCCTCCATAGTCATAGTAAGTGATTGCAAAGAAATAGAATTTACCGGAAGATTGAAAGTGAATTAAAGAGTAAAGTCACTTTTACCAGGAAACGCTGACAAAGAAACCTTTCTGATAGACACTCCGTTAGCCTGGGATGATTTGGTTTTGAGTAGCCAATCAGGAAGTAAGACTCAGTTTTATCTAAATAAGAGAATAAGTAGATAGACTTTCCCAAGCAGGAAGTAATGTTACCTATCAGACAGATACTACAGATGCATAACTAGTTTACATCTCTGGTGATGTACCTTGGAACCTTGGAGGTTTTCATATTGGGAGAAAAATGGGCCTTCTCCTTCCATGTGATTTACAACCCACAGAGACCTGTTGTGGGGTCAGCTATGAGTAGGTCTCCACTCAAGGGCAATGAGTTTCAGTTTTGAGTGAGGTTTTCAGAAAGTCAATCTATTGTTGTTGCTGTTGTTGTGTACCGTCAAGTCAGAACTGACCACAGCTGACCCTCCAGTCAGTTTTTAGACACAGTAAGTCAAATGAAAGGTGATTGTCCATCTTTATCCAATGGAGGAGCTGGCGGATTTGAACTGTGTGCCTTTAGAGAACCATGCTTTATAAGGAGGGGAAATTAGCAAGCATCTGATGTTAATGGATAGCAGTTTAAGACAATGAAGGATTTCAAAAGGACTGAGAATGAATTTCCTAGAGTGGATTATAAAAGAGCTTTATAAGGATTCCTTAGAGACAAAGGTGATCCACTGGACACTTAAAATTTAACTGATGACACAGAGATTGCATTTTCAGTTCACTTTAGTTAAATTTTATGGCCACATATCTATCATATTAGACAGTATGTCATGCTAAACTCAATGTATTCAATTTTGCACTGATTCATAACTTACCTGCTCACGTGTTTATGGAGACCATAAATGGTAAAAGAGGAGATTGTCTGTCTTTCTCCCATGGAAACATGTGACTAGAGTATGAACTATCAGAAAATCTCCATCTTTAGCTTAACAGTGTGACTCTCTATAGACTACCCACCAGATCTCACTTTAGACTGTATAGCCAGGGGGGGAAATCATAGGAACCTATTTTTCATGCCATTAATTTTTCAAAGAACCAATTACAATTTTGTATTCTTTTAAATGAGTACTTTTAAATTTCAAATAGTCAAATTTTTAGCTCCGATAACTATACTTAGTTTAAGTGTATACTCTTAGTATAAGAAACTCTAAGAACAGTACTATGACTATAAAGGTCAAAATCTATTTTATATTTACTGAAAATAAAATAGCAGTGAGGATAAGACGACTTTTAGAGTTTCTAATTAGCAAAACAGTTATTAGATTTGAGTATTAGAAAATTTCAAATTGACAAAACAATTATTTTTTTTCAAAAAAAATTACTAAATTAGAAAAAAAATCCTAGCTTTGAGTATTAGAACAGAAAATTAATTTAAATAATTGAAATTAAAGATTGTGTCTATTTAATTGCTTATGTTGGAGTAGACCAATAAAGTAATCAGAAGTATATTTTACATGCCCAAACCTTATGTTATAGTATATATATATATATATATATATATATATATATATATATATATATATATATATATATATAATTAAAACAATGTGCCACTTTGTATTCAAAACACAAAATAATCTGTGTTTATTTGCCAACACTTAACCCATTAATTACTGTAGCTTTTATTTTATTAAATATTTCAGTTTACTACAATAGTATTATTTTACTTTTAAATAAAGACTAGTATTTTGTTTTCATTCTTCTAATTAAGGCTCCTGTTGTATAATATTTCATTTTCTTAAGTATATTCTATTCTCCTCTTTCAAAAAAAATTTCTTATTTTCTTCTTCCTTGTAGGTTGCAATAACCAGTTTGGATTATTTCTGTCACCTGCCAGTCACTTGTATGGCAACCTCACAGGAACCATAACCAGCCATGGTGGACCTCAATCTGTTAAGATGCTTTTGTCTGAAAGAAAGAGTAAGTCACACTTAACATTGATTTTAACTAACAAATTAATTTATTGACTCACAGAGTTTAGCAACGTTTATGAGCATAAATGTCCACAATATAATATATACAACATATTTCAGATCTGTGTATTTCTTTCTTTTGTATTCACTGCAAAAGTCCAGAGGTTCGCTAAGTTGCCCTGTATTATGACATTCAGTAAGTCGGTAATGAACATTAAGCATTGAACCACTCCTTGGTCAACAATGAGCTCTGAAATATCAGCAATCATAAGGATAACACAAGATAGTACAACGTTCAGATCTATTGTTCATATAATTAACTAGACTGCACCTAACAAGAACATTGACTCAGTTGATGCTTAAAATTCAAATATCGTTGTGGTGGTGGTGTTAGGTGCCATCAAGTCAAGTATGACTCACAGTGACGATGTGAACAACAGATCAGAACCCTGCCTATCCTGTGAATCCTGAAAAATCTCTGACATACTTGAACTCAGTGCTACAGTAACTAACTATGTCAATTCATCTGGGTGAGGGTCATCTTCTCTTTCATCTGCCCTCTACCTTTCCATGTATGATTCCCTCTCCTAGCAATATGTCCCAAGTACGTCAGATGAAGCTTTGCGATTTTTGTTTCCAAGGATCGTGCCTTCTTCTTGTAAACCTCAAATTAAAACTGATGTCTGTTACAAAAGGCAGAAGGGGTAATTCATCCTAGGTAGAAACTAAAAATGTCAACTGTAGCACTTGGCTTCTATTTCCATATTTATGACCACAAGATTAACTTAGTAAAGGAGAGAATTTCATGCAAACTGAAAACAAACTCAGTGCTTTTTGTAATGTATAAGACACTGTACTTGGATATGTGAAGCCACAAGAGTTACTCGCTTGTCTGCTTGTCTTTTATATGTTCTTATGTCCATAATTCAACTCTTTTTTTCTCTTTTCATCTTTTATACAAGTACATATACATACCTGTAGGGTGTTATTTTCATCAGGGAAGCTCTTTGGCCTAGTGGATAAGGAATTGCTCTGTCAATTGAAAGGGAGGCACTTCAAAACCACCAGGTGCTCCATGAGAGAAAGATGAGCAGTCTCCTACTTGTGATATTTACAATTTCTGAAAACCCAAGGGTGGTTCAGCTGTGAGTCACATTTGACTCAACTACAATGACATTTTTGAATTGTTATCACTTAGGTACCATCTAGTCAGTTCTCAATTATAATATCCCTACTTACAAAAGAACATATATTCCCTTGTCTGAACCATCCTCACAAAATTGTTGTGTTTGAGAACATTGTTGTAGCTACTTTGCCAACCAATCACATTGAGAATAATATTTTTAAATTATTTTTTTCATTTTATACTGGGTTACTTACAAAGTTCATCAAGTTCATATACATTATTTTTCACACTGGTTCTTTCCCCTTTCCTTTACCTACAAGTCCAATTGTGTGACCCTATGATTAAGCCCCTCCTTGTCCTTCTATCCTTGCATTTTTTGCTGATCTTCTATTTCGCCAAGTTTTAATTCCTCTTCTGTAATGGTTCCCTCTAATAACATGGCTAAAGTATGAGAGATGGAGTCTAGTTATTATTGCCTCTTTGTGTGTGTGTGTGTGTGTGTGCGCGCGCGCGCGTGCTATCTTTGCAAACACCTGTTAATCTCCTTTTTTCCCAATTCTTTCTTCTGAATAAATAGTATCATTAATATAATGGAGTTCACTAAATCATAGTTTGAGTCAACATGTAGCTGCTACGGGTAATGCTGAGAAATCTTCTTCCACAAAAACCTAGTGGAGAGTTTTCTTGAGTTGCCTCTGACTTGATTTTAGTGAGTGAATGGTAATTTGAAGACCTCACATCTTCTTTATTGTCTTCCTTTCATGTGTATTTATTGTTGTGGTGGGGATTGTTATGTACTCTAGGGTCACAGATGACCCTGTGATAGGCTATTGTTATTGTTGTTGTTGTTGTTATGTGCCTTTGAATCAAGTACCATTCATAGTGACCCTACAAAGAAAAGATCTAAATCCTGTTTTATCCTGCACCATCCTCACACTTTCTGAGACACAGAGACCATTGCAACAGTAATAGTGTCAACCCACCTGGTTGAGGGTCTTCCTTTCCTTCATCACTGCCCCCCCACACCTCCCCATGTAATGTCCTTCTCCAAGTAATGGCACCTCCTAGCAAAATGCCCAAAGAATGTGAGGTGGAGCCTCCTCATTCTTGTCTCCAAAGAGTACTCTGGCAGCACCCTCTATAAGACTTATGTTTGTTCATGGGAGGTTCAATGCTCTTCTCCAACACCATAGCTCAAACGCATCAATTCTCTCATTCATCTTCATTGTCCAGCTCTCAGATGCACAGCAAGTAATCATAAAGATTATATAGCCTTAATCAACCTTAGTTCACAAATTGACATCATTACTCCTCAATAATTTGGAGAAGTCCCAAACTGCAGATTTTCCCAGTGCAGTGGACTGAAGAAGCTCAATATCAAGAAAACAAAGATTCTTATCATTGCGCCAATTGGCAGCATCAAGATGGATGGTGAGGAGATTGAGATTGTTAATGGCTTTAGTTTGCTTGGCTCCACAGTTACCACTCTTATCACCAGCAGCCAGGAAATTAAAAAACATATTGCTTTGGGAAAGTCTGCTGGCAGAGACCTCTCCAGAGTACTGAAGAGCAATGATGTCAATTTGGAGACTAAGGTGCACCTACAGGTCATGGTCTTTGCAATTACTTGCTATGTATCAGAAAGCTGGACTATTACTAGGGATGATAGAAGGAGAATTGACGCCTTTGAGTTGTGTTGTTGGAGACGTGTTGAATATACCACGGACTGCTAAGAGAACAAACACGTTCGTCCTGGACAGGGTTACACCAAGCTGCACCTTAGAGGCAAGGATTCTCAAGCTTCGTTGGCATACTTCAAACGTGTTTCAAGGAGGGACCAGTCCTGGAGAGGGACATCATGCTGGGGAGGGTGGAGGGACAGTGCAGGAGAGGAAGACTCTTGATGAGATGGATTGATTCAGTGACTGGGGTAGTGGGGGTAGGTGTGTCAGAGACAATAAGATTAGCACAGGATAGAGCAGGATTGAGGGCTGTTGTACATAGGGTCACTATGAATCACAGGCGACTTGACGGCACATAACAACAACAACAGTATGTTTCCTTATTTTCTGACTATGCAAAGGCATTTTTTTGACTGTGTGTGAAAACAGTGGGAATCCCAGAGCACTTGATTGTGCTCATGCAAAACCTATACTTGGACCAGGAGGACGTTGGGCAATGGAGTAGTGGAGGACTGCATGGTCTGGAATTGGAAAGGGAGTGTGCCAGGATTGTATTCTTTCTACATACCTATTCAATCTGTATTCTGAGCAAGTTATCTGAGAAGCTATATTCTGTGAGGAGGAGTGTGGCATCAGGATTGGAGGGAGACTCATCAATAACGTGCATTATGCAGATGACACAAATTTGCTTGATGAAAGTGAGGAGGACTTGAAGCACTTGTTTGCAGAAGATCAAGGAATGTAGCCTTTGGTATGGATTGCATCTCAATGTCAGGAAAGTAAAGATTCTTACCACTGGACCAATAGGCAACACCATGATGAATGGAGAGGAGATTAAAACTGTTAACAGCTTCATCTTGCTTGGATCCACAATTAACACCTGCAGGTTATTTGAGGCAAAAAATTTCATGGGAGGAGATAGCCAATCTTTTTCCCCATGAAATTCACTTAAAGTGATTGAAAATACTTTGATTTGGTCAGCCACACATTAATCCTCAAAGTGATATCTTTGAGGCTTTTTTTAGCCAACATGTTAAAATTTATATTAATACTTAAATTTATATTGATACTTAAATTTATATTAATACTTAAATTTATATTGATACTTAAATTTATATTAATACTTAAATTTATATTGATACTTAAATTTATATTAATACTTAATATAAAGTGGTTCTGTTTTTGTTTTCTGGTGGAAAATTTGCTCAGTGCACTATAGAGATTGATTTCTGAGGGCTGTTTTCATGGATGCTGATGGTAGAATTGAGTTACATTAAATCCTTGAGAACAATCTTTGCTCATGACACAAGAATTCCCAACAACAACATATGATCGAGAGGCTATGATGATGAAGGAAGTTCAGGCTTCTCTGAAAGAATTGGCAAAATGCATGACCCTAGATACTGACAGAATATCAATTGAGATATTCCAACTAACAGATGCTGCCCTGGATGTTCTCACCAGGTTATGCCAAGAAATTTGGAGGACAGCTACCTGACCAATGACCTGGAAGAGATTCCTATTGATTCCCAATTAAAAAATTTAAAAAAAAGTGACCTGATGGAGTAGAGAAACTCTTGAACAATATCCCTAATATCACAAGCAAGCAAAATCCTGCTGAAGATTTTTAAATAATGACTGGGACAGTATATCAACAGAGAATTATCAGAAATACAAGCTACGTTTAGAAGAGGTCATGGCACCAGAGACATTATCACCAATGCCAGATGGATCTTAGCAGAAAGCTCAGAGTACTAGAGAATGTCTATCTGTATTTCATTGACTATGCAAAGACATTTGGCTGTGTGGATCACAACAAATTGTGGCTAACATGGAGGAGAATGGGAATCCAACATCACTTAATTGTGTTCATGTGAAACCTATTCTTAGACCAGGAAGCAGTCCTCAGAATATTGCCTGTTTGTCTAGCAGTAAAATTTTTTGTTTCCTAGACATTGATATTGAATGATGATGATGGCTTCTTGCCACTAGGCCACCAGAGCTTCCCTATATTTATATGTAATCCACATGGAAGCTTGTCTTCTGCAATAAATGTCGCAAGTGTTCTTAATTTTCTGCAAGCAAGCATGTGCAATCTGCATAAAGCAGATTGTTGATGCATTTTCTATGAGTCTTAACACCACACACTTCTTCAGATGGTCCATTTTCGGAAACCATTTTGTTAGCATCAGATTGACTAGATAAGGAGAAAAGGCACAGTTTTTATTCAAACCCTTCCTAATTTTAAAACATATAATGTTTCCTTGTTCTGTTTGGATAAGCGCTTCTTGTTCTATGTATAAGATTTGTAAGACCACAACTAAGTATTCTGGAATTTCCATTCTTCTCAATGTTAGCCATAATTTGTTATGATCCATGCAGTCAAATGACATTGCACAGTTAATAAAACACAGATAGACATCCTTCTGGTATACTCTGCTTTCAGTGAAGATCACTCTGCCATTAACAATAATATACCCCACACCACAATTCTAAATCAAACTTGAATTCTAGAATTTCCCTACTGATGCACTTACAGTCCCAGCTATTTTTAAGTAATGGTCAGCAAGATTCTACTTGCATGTGATATTATTTATATTGCTCAGTAATTTTCACATCCTGCAGGATTACCATTTTTGGAAATGGAAACAAATATATCTCCTCCAGTTACTTGGCCAGGTAGTCATCTTCCATATTTCTTTGGCTACATTATTGAACATGTCCAGGACTGTATCTGTTTATTGAAACATGCCATATGGTAGTTCATCAGTTCCTGAGGCATTATTGTTTTTGCCAGTACCTTCCATTTACCTTGAACTCCTTCCTTCTGAACCATTGATTTTTAATCATATACTGAAATATTCCTGAAATTTTTCAGTGCCGATTAATTCTTTTTGATACAGCGACTCTGTGTATTTGTTCCATCTTTTAATGCTTCTGACATTATTCAAGATTTTTCCCATAAAATCTTTCAGTATTGTGTCTCGAGGCTTGAATTTTTTCTTTTATTCTTTAATCTTGAAAAATGCCAAGAATTTATTTTCATTTTCTAACTCCAGTTCTTTGCTCATTTTGTTGTAGTATTTTGCTTTGTCTTGTCGTGCTGCCTTTTGGAATCTTCTGTTTCTCTCTTCTATGTTGGCGTTCCTTCCTTTGTTTTACCCTCTACCTTCTGTTGAAATATTCACAGTCTCTTCTGCCACACATTTTGGTCTTCCCCTCCCCATTATTTTAATGACCTTTTCCTTTCTTCATGGATGATATCCTTGATGTCATCCTACAACTCATTTAGTCTTCAATTATTAATGTTCAATGCATCAAATCTGTTACTGAAATTATTTTAAATTCAGTCAAGATAGACTCAAGATTATATTTTGGTTCGTGTGGACTTGTTTTCATTTTCTCCAACTTTAAGTTTAGTATATTTTGAACTCTGTAGTCTTTGATATTCATCAATAAATACTTCAAGCTCTTTTAATTTTTAATTATTGACATCTGCTTCCTCTGATTTTTAATGACTCTTCTTCCAATATTTTGCTAAGATACAGACTTACTAAGTAGAGTGAAAATATTTAACCCTCATACACAGTTGGGTTTTTATAATTTCTGGTTTGAAATTAGAAAAGTATGCCTCTCATATGAGACAGAAATGACAAGGGACTTTAGGGTGAGGTTATGTTAAAGAAATATTTTTACCTTTACCATGGCCATTGATTTGTGTATTTTTTTAAAATAGTCTTGTTGTTTTGTTATGTGCTGTCAAGTCGCTTGTGATTTATAGTAATCCTATGTACCATCCTCTGAACCCTGCTCTATCCTCAGCCAATCTCATAGTTTCCAACACATCTAATCCCATTACCCCAGTCTCTGAGTCAATCCATTTTATCTGGAGTCTTCCTCTTCTGTGCTTTCCCTCCCTTCCAAACTGGATGTCTCTCTCCAAGGACTGGTCCCTCCTGACCACGAGACCAAAGTTTATGAGATATGGCTTCAGAACCTTGACTTCACGGAGAAGCTTAGTTTCAATCTTTCCAGAACAGACCTATTTGTTCTCTTGTTGTTAAATGCCATTGAGTCATAGATGACAGTGCTTGGTGGAGCTCCCCGATTAAAACAAGCTGGGAAGCAGGAGTGGCATCCACTTCCAAAATAGTTTGCCTCCAGAAACCTTGTAAAATTGAAGAAATGATGAAAGTTATATAAGTGTTCAGGTCTTTCTTTCACAGGGACCCTATGAAACACTGTCTGTCTTGGATAACATTATCACATTTAACCAAGTGCACCTTAGTCTCTAGAATGCTGATGTCATTGCTCTTTACTTCTCTAGAGAGGTCCCTGATAGCAGATTTTCTCAAGTAATTTTGTCTTTTGGTTTCCTGACTGCCATTGCCCATAGTGTTGGTAGTGGAACTAAGCAAGTGATAATTGTTAATTATCTCATTCTCTTTCCCTCATATCAGGATACTTCTACCTATTGGCGTATTGGCGAGAATCTTTGTTTTCCTAATGCTGAGCTTCAATTCATATTGAACATTGCAGTCCTTGACCTTCTGCAGCGAACAGCTCCCATTCTCCTTTGTTTCAGCAAGCAAGATTGTATCATTTGCATGATGCGGGTTGTTGATGATTCTTCCTCCAATCCTCCCTATAAAGTCAAGCCTTCCAAATGATCTGCTCCACATTTAGATTGAAAAGGTATAGAAGATACATCTCTGATGCACTTTTCCTCATCCTGAACCGTGAACTGTTTTCTTGCTTTGTTCCGTCTACTCCTTCCTTGTGAAAGTATAAGTTTCACATGAGCGTAATTGAAGGTTCTAGGATTCCTTATTTTATAACATTTTGCTTATTTATAAGCATTTATTCAGAATTTAATCATTGATCTTTCTTATGCTCTTTCTTAATGTAAACCGCAGTCAAAAGTATGAACATAATTATATTAATAAAACGAATAACCATATCACATGATAAAATTATTTTACTTGTATTCTGAATAAGTAAATATAAAACATGGAAATTTATACAAAATACAACATCCCATAAGGCACAGTAAGCTACTACAGAAAGCACAAGTACTAATACAAGAAGGGAAAAAAAGTTTCCGTCAACACAAGAAGAGATACATCATGCTCAATTTAGTATTTCAAACAGAAATCAGAAAAAAAATGGAAATTTTCCAACCACTGGTTTTATAGGTAGCATGAGTTATGACTTGTTGTTGCCTTAAATAGTGTAGATATGATTTATAGAGTACAAGACTCACAAGAGGATGTAGGAGTTGCTATAGTTCAACTCTGGCTTAAGGCTTTAAAGTGGTGTTATATAGGTTTTCACACAGTAAAATGGTTCACCTTTCAATTTATAGAGCATGGTGATGGATGGTACTTTGGAAACCTGAAAGTGATTTGTGGCAGTTCCAAACACTAAGATAAAGCATTTAAACAGGAATCTATTGTTGGCTACTCTAGTTAATATGCTGGCTTTTTGTATGTTTTAATTATGCCATGGTTAACAAATTTTCCTGAAAATAATTTATTTTCATCACAGAGTAACTTCACTGTAAATATAGTAGTACCATATTTATATATGAGGCATATAATAGTAGAAGGAATTAATAATAGGATCTAAGGTATATTTTTTAAAAAATGCTAATTATCATCACATGTGTTAGACACAAAAGAGATAATAAATACAAAATAACGTCATTATTAATTCTTATGTAATTATTACTATTATCATTTCATTATCTTTGCTGGATTTTCTTTTGATCTTTTTTAAAAATGATCTGATCCTTAAGTTCTATTTCACTGTATTTCTATACTTTCTCTCATTATTTCCCCTTTAAGGGAGATTAACTTCATTGTTTTTAGTTTTTGTTTACACCCATAAGTTTACTGCATTGTCTCAATTTCATTCAAACACCAGCACACTCATAGTGAACTAACTAGGAAATATCTACTACTGAAGTTTGCTATGTCCCTCCCCATTTGTTACCATTTGTTATACCTTTGTTACCAAGAGTCAAAACTACCATTTTACCAATGTGTTGTTGTTGTTGTTATGTGCCTTCGAGAAGTCATTTGCGACTCAAAGCGACCCTGTGTACAACGGCCCTAAACCGTGCTCTATCCTGTGCCAATCTCATTGCCCCTGATAAACCCATCCCGAGTACCCCAGTCACTGAATCAATCCACCTCCACTCTACCCAGCATCATGTCCCTCTCTAAAGACCTGTCTCTCCTTACAACATGTCCAAAGTATGTCAGACGAAGCCCCAGAATCCTTTCCTCCAAGGAGCAGCCTGGTTTAATCAAGGAAATTAAAAAAAACAATTTGAAAATTTAAAATATTTTAATTTTTTAAATACCCAAATCCAACGAACAGCTATCATATCCTATCATATTTATAATTTCTCTGATACTCTTATCACATTGAAAATCTATTTCCTCTGCATTTACATTGTTCTTAATAGATGTTGTTGAATCGGTTCCAAGTTTAATGATACCATGTGTAACAAAAACTGCCTGGATCTATGCGGTATCCAGAATGATCCCTGTAATTTGAACCTATTATTGCAGCCACTGTGTTGTTCCTTCCTGAGGGTCTTGCTCTTTTTTGCTGATCCTTTAGCTTCCTAGTATTTCTCCATAAACTTAGCTCCCTTGATAATATGCCTTTTGTTAAGAATATGTAAGGAAAAAAACCAAACAAAAACACAACCAAAAACCCCTCATCATTTCTCTCAAAGAAGCATTCTGGCTATACTCTTTTCAAGACAGATTTATTTGTTCTTCTGTCAGTTGATTCAATATTCTTCACAAACAATACAATTCAAAGTCTATGTTGTTGTTGTTGTTGTTATGTGCCGTCGAGTCACTTCCGACTCATAGCGACCCTATGCACAACAGCCCTAAACCCTGCTCTATCCTGCGCCAACCGCACTGCCTCTGACACACCCATCCCGATTAC
>NW_006399920.1:1236336-1244057 GCF_000299155.1 Elephantulus edwardii | reverse complement strand
TGTACCAATCACTAGGGTCTGCTTACAACTGTTCCTCCTCCTTTGTATTTCCATACTTGATAGTTCTACCTAGGTTGCCCTTTCTGTTAATCTGCGTGTGTTCTGTTGTGCATAGGGTTTTCAGAGGCCTAAAGTCTATACACAGTATTAATTTAATTGCGAGATCTGAAATATACAATTGTTGTCGTGACCCAGATCAAATCCCTCAATGACTATTACCTACAGAATAAAAACTTTAAAATGACCTACGAACCTTAACAATCTGTCCTCTGACAAAATTCTAGAATGTGTTTGTTCCTCAAAACAATGAGAATAACAGTCTGTGGTTTAAAAAGAAATGTATTTCCCTAGATGTAATATTTGTTTTCATCTTTCAGTGGCTTTTTCCATGTTGTTTCCAATGAAGGAAAGGTCATTATTTTCTTTTTCACCTAAAAAATCCTTATTTGTCTTTCAGATCATTCTTCAGGTATATTTTGTTCATGGGAAAGTATACATTATGAATGGTATTAAGCAATTTGTCAGAGTAGTATTATGAGTCAGTCTTTATTATGATATTTTCTAGTTAAATATCAATATCTGATTTTAAAATTATGTTTTCAATGGTATTAAAGGTCATGATCACTACGTAATTTTCTGTTTCTTTTTTTTGTGAAAAATAATGCACTATTAGTAACATATATACAGTTATCAATGTAATTATACAAAGTAAAGCCATTATTAAGTAGATGAAAACGAAAATCAGACATGGATATCTTTACATTTGCATGTATAATATTCAACCACATTTATTAAAATTTTATAGGAATAACTTGTTTAATAATATTAATAAATTACACTGATATGGTAAGTACCAGACACAATACTACCATTGCTTAAATTTGATAAAAATAGCATACGTGAACTATAACTTAGAGAAATAGTTATTACTTTTTAAACATTTTTTATTATTATTCATTTTAATGAAAATTTACAGAGACTTTGGATTTACATTCATTCATTGTTGTGCTTTTCTCTCTGTCCACCCCTCCCTCCCAAGTACACTCTTCTCTTTGAAAAGTAAAAGAAAAAGTCTTTCATTGTTTTACTTTCCCTCCCTCCATGTCTACTCCACTATGCAGCCTTTGTTCTGGACTCCACATGACAATGATACCTAATCACATATCCCTTTGAAACAGTTTTCTCCCTCATCTGTTTCAATGCATTATACATTATTCATCCCATCTTTCTCAGTCTCCCCCCAACCTCAATGTCAGTCCTGTTTTAAAGCAATGGCACTATGTGGTATTTGTCCCTTTGTGACAGAGATACTTCACTCAGTATAATGTCCTCCAGGGTCACCCATTTTGAATAATATTGCATGAGTTCCTTGTTTTTCAATGCAGCGTAGTTTTCCATTGTGTGAATATACCACAGCTTCTCTATTCATTCGTTTGTTCATGGGTACTACTTTATTTTAACTAGTAAATTGTAGAAGTGATTCAACAAATCCAAGAAAAAATAGTAATATTAACTTTTTAAAGAATTATGTGGACATGTCTGAAGCTTTGGTGACATGATCCGAGAGGGTTGCACTGCTTACCCAAATGTTGTGCCTTTCCTGCAGTGTGATCCTGCAGTGAGTCCAAAGGAAAAAAAGATGGTTAATCTCTTGCCATGTGATTTACAGCCTCAAAAGTGCAATGGACCATCAGTTAAGAGTTTGTCCCACCTTAATGGCAATGAAAAAGAGAGTGGACATAAAAGCTTGGAATATGGACTAAACCCTCAAAAAATTCCCTTAAAAGCACTTGGAAGTTTCTGTGTTGCTAACATGTAATATTATTTTAATTTTCCAAAACTCAATATTTAAGTGTGGTTTCTAAACTTTTTGATTGTCGTGTCTGCTCATATTTTCTAGAGTGTTTTGCTAATTTGCATTGTCAGAAATACAGCTTGGAGAATATAACTTTAATATTGTTATGATTATTTAACAAAAAACATATCTGGCCACTCAAAATTAAAATCTTATAAAAAAGATCATGCGTTAAATCTCTTCAGAATATTTTCCAAGCAAAGTATACATGTCAATCTCCGTATTTTAAAATATTCTACTTCCTAGGGAAAATATGCAGAGTATATTTATTGTTTATCTAGTCCATTATGAAAATAATGACTAAAATTATAAGATAATTTGAATATATACTTTCAAGATACTCTGTTAGAAAAAAAAAGCTTTAGGATTTATTTCAGTTCCTGCTTCATAAATTATATATAACTTTATGCACTATTCAGTTTTTACAAAATAATAGTGGGGAAATTTGTGTACAAAAGCAACAGTTATACATTAAAGAGTTAAATAGCAGCTATAATCTGAAGGAATTGTGACAAATGCAACTATTTAGTGGAAAAACTTTGCATTCACACACAATTGGAAGCAACATCATGTGACATATTAAAATACAACACATTAATACACAGGTCAGCAGCTTCTTCAACTGTTTGTGTGAGTAGATCTTAATAATGGGGCTATGAAGAAATGAGAAAACAATGTGAAATTCTGGTTTTTAAGTGAGGTACATAGAAGGGAACTGAGAAGGAAAAGTTTCTCAGGAAATCATGACGACTTTGTCCTTACTTGGACCAAAAAGGAGAAAGAATTGGAGAGTGATCAAAAACTGACAGTGTACACAACTGTAGTTCATTTGAAGAGACCACTAGTTCTGAAACTAAGGGAAAATCAGTAACTCTTGATTCTAAATCCAGTGGGGACAATCAGAAAGGACATTTTTGTGATGATGGGTGTACTGTATAACAGACTTGCAGGATCCCTCAGTTACTTCATAGGAAGCAATGAAAGGAGAAATGACAACTGCTAGATGAAATTTCCATAGTTATTGAGTCTAGAGGATAATTGGTTACTGGAGATTAGGATCTTAAGTGAAAAGATAAATAAATAATGAAAAATGACTGAATAAGACATTGGAGACATTTTAAGGGAATATTGAAAGAATCTCAATCCTAAATTCTTCACTTAAGGTAAACGGTCATTCAAAAAGCATCAAAAGCACTCACAACATGAAGGTAGGTCAGTAGATATTATTATAATCTCATGAAAAATTACCATGCCTACTTTGCCCTTATCTATGTAGAACATAAATTCTTAGCCTTTCTTCCTACACAACCTCAAGGTGAAGTCCTCGAATGTCTTCTCTTTTCTGAATGCATGCTTTTATGTTGAAAACATTTTTCAGTCACTTAACTTTATATCCACTCTATACATTTATTTTCCTGAATTTCTTGTATTAGGTATTCTCTAATGTTTGTTTTCATTTGTCTGTTAGACATCTCTATTTGGACAACTCAACCTTATCTTACCCCAAACTGACCTTTGGATAATTTTTCTTTTATAAACTTACTTCTTTCAAGTCATTTCTACATTAGTTTGTTTTGTGTACGAACTCAGAACTGACCCGTAGCTGACACGCTAGTGCATTTTCAGAGGCAGTAAATCCCACTGATGGAGATTACCAATCCTTCTCCCACAGAATCGCTCCTAGATTTGAACCTTCTGCTTTTGAGTTGGCAGGTAAATGAGCTGAAAACCACCTTGGGGAAAACACTGTCTACTTTCATTCTGTATTTCATATACACTTGATCAGCAAATCCTGCTGATGGTGCCTTCAAAATTTTTTTTCACTTCTTTTCACTTTTCTTTATGACTACTTTTAGTCATAATCTTCTCACACTTAAATTGCATTATGCTCCTCTCTGCTTCCTCCTTCAAAACACAATATTTTATAGTTATTGTTGTTAGATGCCATATAGTCATGACTGACCCATTCATTTCAGTCATATTGAAGTAAAATTTGGTACATGTCACTTATCAAAATCTTCAGTCACTTTACATATCAGTATGATTTTTTTTAAAAAATCATTGTAATCTAGGAAAAAGCCCCATGTGCTTGTTGTTAAGTTACCATGTGCCATTGAGTTGGAACCAACTCATAGCTGACTCTCCAGCAAGTTGTCAGAGGCTATAAATCACATGGGAAGAGAGTCCCCATTTTTCTTTTTGAAAAACTTGTAGTCAGTCTAAGTCAGACATTCATTGTTGTGTAGTTGGAACCAACTGAGAACTGGCCCTCCATTGGAATTCCGTAGCTGTAAATTGCGTAGAAGATTCCTCATTTGTTACCAAGGAGCCTCTGGTGGGTTCAAACCACTAGTGAGTCCCTCATCCTATTCCTGACTTTATCTTTCACCAACACATTCAAGTTCTCTCCATGCCAGCCATCTAAGCACCTGAGGGAAATGAGAATAGATGATCTTTTCTATTCTTGGAAAATTTTTCTACTTGGTTGACTGCACAGGTTTTACAGACTAACTTCATTTGTTTACACAAATGTAAGAAATATTGTCTTATTGAATATAAACATGAGTTTAAAACTCTTTAAAGCACGTTGTTGTTAGGTGCCATCTGCTGTGATTAATTAAGCCTGTTGTTACACTCACCAGGACAGTCTATCTCACTAAAGGTCTTCCATTTCTTTTCTGATCCTCCTTCTCTCTAATCTACTCTTCCCTCCTGATAATATGCTTCAAGTGTGTGACATGAAATTTTACCATTATTAGCTCTAAGGAAGGCTGCTTACACTCTGGCTGCAACTAGGGTGGCTGTGGTGGTGTAGTCTGGAGGGAGTTGTGCTGTTACTTTCTCTCGTGGCTTGAATTCATCAGTGACTCCTAGGGGAAAAGATAGACATTCTCCTCCCATAGAATTTATAGCCTCCCAAAACCTGCTGAGTGGTCAGCTATCAGCAAGTTCCAAAAAAACTGTATAGAAACAATGATGATGATAATTATTTATACTGATGTTCCTTAATTTCCAGTTGTGAGAATTTTTGTTTTCTTTAAAGTAAGGTGACCTTTTTTCTGAAGGCATTCTCCCTCTCCACTCTTACTAAGAATTTTTTGTTAACCACTAATTCTTGACCCGTGTTCTTCTGAAATACTGAGCTCCCAACCGGCTCCTAGAGCAATGATAGTTAAGTCAGAAATACTGGAGAGATATCAATCTCTTGTGCTAAGATGAGCTCACCTCATACCTAATGAATCTTATATTGTGAAAGGTACTGACTTCTAAGAAGCTAGCTCTAAATAGCTTTCCAGATAAATTGTATTAAGACTAAATAAAGCATAAAAACGATAGACAGCAGGAAGTACTTCTCTAACCTCTTAATGATTTGTTGTTGTTATGTGCCGTCGAGTCACTTGCGACTCATAGCGACCCTATGTACAACAGCTCTAAACTCTGCTCTGTCCTGTGCTAATCTCACTGTCTCTGACACACTCATCCTGATTGCCCCAGTGACCGAATCAATCCATCTCCCAGAGGGTCTTCCCCTCCTGTGCCTGCCCTCTACCTTCCCAAGCATGATGTCCTTCTCCAAGGACCGATCCCTCCTTACAACATAACCAAAGTATGTCAGATGAAGCCTCGGAATCCTTGCCTCCAAGAAGCAGCCCGGTTTAACCCTCTCCAGGATGAATCTGTTTGTTTTCTTAGCAGTCCATGGCACCCTCAGCACTCTTCTCCAACACCAAAGTTCAAAAGCATTGATTCTTCTTCTATCCTCCCTGGTCATTGTCCAGCTCTCTGACACATAACAAATGATTGCAAAGACCATGGCCTGTACCAGACGCACCTTAGTCTCCAGAAACAAACCATTGCTCTTGAGTACTTTAAAGAGGTCCCTATCAGCTGACTTTCCCATCTCAATACGTCTTTTCATTTCCTGGATGCTGGTGCCAAGAGTGTTGATTGTGGAGCCAAGCAGACTAAAGCAGTGAACAATCTCACTTATTGAATTAGGGGAAAAAAATTCCATTTAGGGCAACACATTTTTGTCATTGTAGTTAGGAGCTCCCAAGTCAAGTATGACTCATAACAACCCTATGAACAACAGATCTAAACCCTGCCCTATCTTTTGCCATCTTCATAATTTCTGATATATTTAAGCCATTGCTGCAGTCACTTCATCAATACATCTCATCAGATTTCTTCCTCTCTTTCATCTATCCTCCACCTTTCAAAGCATGATGTCCCTTTCAAGTGATAACCTCTCATAACAATATGTCCAAGGTATGTGAGATGAAGTTTTGTCATCTTTGCCTCCAAGGAACATTCTGACTGGAACACGTCTTACTCAGGACACATCTGTTTATTCTTTTGACACTATTCTTCTCCAACACTACCTCTCAAAAGCATCAATTTTTCTTCGAAACCCACTTATTACATTTTTTTCCAAGTTAGAGGAAAAGATAAGATTCAATTTTCATAATTTTCTTTGGTAATTAGGCCAGATAATGACAGTAATGAACAATTTCCTGTTCGATGCTCAACTCTCATATTTCTACCTTACTATAAATATTCTCATCTCCACATCAAGGAAATAGAATTTTCACCACCGGACCAATATGAAACATCAAGATAGATGGAGAAAACGTTGACATTATTAAAGATTTAATTTTACTTACACCCACAATCAATACTCAAGGTAGCAACAGTCAAGAAATCAAAATACATGTTGTATTGGAAAAATATGCTGTCAAGAATCTCTTTAAAGTACTAAATAACAAGAATTTAAAATTAAAGTATGCTTGACCCAAGCTATGATATTTTTAATTGCCACCTATGTATTTAAAAGTTGGACAATGATTAAGGAAGATCAAAGAAGAATGGATACTTTTAAATTGTGGTATTGGTGAGGAATATTTAATGTCCCATGAAAAGTAAAAACAAAAAAACAAATAAACAAAAAAACCCACAAAAAAACAAAAAGCCACTCCAAATAATTCTATCTTGGAGGATATATAACCAGGGTGCTTCTTAGAAGCAAGGGTGGTGCAACTTCTTCCCATATACTTTGGACATATTTTTAATGTGTCAGTCCTTGGAAAAAGACATGCTATGGAAGGTAGAAAACCAGTGAAAAAGAATACAACCTTAGTGAGGTAGAGTGACATAGTCCTTGTAAAAATTTGTTGTTAGGTGCTGTCAAGTCAAATATGACTCATATGAGCAACCAATTTGAACACTGCCCTATTTTGTGCTAGCTTCACAATCTCTGACAGACTCCAGCCAATTGCCACGGTCACAGTGTCAATCTGCATAGTCGAGCATGTTCTCTCTTTCACCACCCTTCAACTTCCCATGCATATTATCCTTCTCCAAGGAATAAACTCAACTCACATGCCCCAAATGTGTAAGACAAAGTTCCATCATCTTTGTTTTCAAGGAGTGCTCTGGCTACACTTTCTCCAAGACATTTATTTGTTCTTTTGACTTTCTGTGGAATCATCAGCACTCTTCATAAGTTACATCCGGAAAGCGATAGACCTCCCTCCATGAAAGAGAATAGAAAGAGAGGCTTCCATATAAATATGTTTTAAAGCATCTATATATAAGCTAAAAATTATTATAAAATTAGTAATTTTCACCCTCTTTGTTATAAGGAGTGTCAGGAGTTTGTTTATAAATATCTTGAAAAGTCAAGACATTTCATGTCAAGAGTCACTATACATTACAGAAATGGAAATAATCAACTGTAATACAAATATAATTAAGTTATGCATCAAAGAACCTGGAGAATAAATGTTTCAAAAGTCACTCAGCTGTTAACTCCACTACAGAGCATTTGTGCATTGACATTTGTACCCTAGAAATTCCAGGTAGCATG
>NW_006399920.1:1233680-1236134 GCF_000299155.1 Elephantulus edwardii | reverse complement strand
ATAATAATAAATTTACTCTTATAATATCCCTTGGTTTTATTTTTAAATCTTTAAATGAAAAAATATTTAGTGTGCCTAAAATAGAGGCAATAGAATAAGAAATCACTGTGTATTGTCTCCAATCTCTGCAATTTAACAGTCATCATCGTTTCATAGCCAATCTTGTTTAATCCATATACAATTATCTCTGTTATTTTGAAGCATATTTAATTAGCATGTAATATCTTCTGACAGTAATATTAATATCTAAAATATAAGAATTAAAAATAGCCAGCCAATGTGAAAACTAACATCATCACATTATGAATGTGCTTTAGCACATTTTTAGATGAAATAAACTCATAGCGCTCAACTTCTCCAACTTGCCTCTCAATGTTTTGTTTTTGTTTTATGCATCTGATTGTTTTTCTATTTATTTAATAAAACTGTATATACATTTTTGGTAGTCTTTTCCTTGTTTTTAAAATACGTGCTCCTTTTCATTCTTGCAATTTCTGTATTGAGGGAGGAAAGAAAAATGCGTACAAATACTCATTATTTGTCCTATAGAATTTGTTGAATTCTCAGCTTCTTTATTTGCACTTTCTGACTTCTGTATTTTCTTTAAATTGGTAATATATTGATCTAAGTCAAGCTTGTTTCTTGATAAAAATATATTAGTAATATCTCTATTAATTTGACATTGAAAATATAAATATATTCAAATGCTATCAACATAGCATATTACTAGCTTGGAGCAGCTAGAAGTTTCAAAGGGCCTGCCTTTAGGTTGATGGCAAAACTCCTGGCTCACTAGGCCACTGTAATGCTCATTTAATAAGGAGCTTTTGTGGCCTAGTCCACAGGGAGTTGTATTGCTCAGATACGCTCATATAGGAGATTCCAATTCACTCAGGAGGAATGACTGCCTCCTGTGCAATTTACAAGCTCAGAAACCCAGTGGAGGATTAGCTATGAGTGGGTCTGAAACAGAGACAATGAGTTTCGAGACTTCTTAGTTCATTTAACGATGTTCTTGGCTTCAGATTTTAAATTATTAAGTAAAGGGCCTGTAGTTTAATTTCAGTTCTGTGTTCCTACTACTTTTTTTCAAATTTTATGCTAAATTTTAAAATATTATTTTGCTATTATCCCTACTATATTCTTTTGGCAGTCTTAGAAGCTTTTTTTTTTTATGCTGTATCAACACAGTTGTTTCACATTTATAGGCTCTAATTTAGAATAATGTAAATCTTATACTTATTATAGTGAAGGTAAAAATAAAATAAAATGAAACAACTTTTCTTTGATTATTAACTTTCAACCTTGAGTTTTCAAAATTATTTAGGCCAAGAAAATATTTAATGTACAGGAAAGGTATCATACTTGCCTTTGGGAACTAAGAGATCTAATTTTCTCCAAAACATTTACTTTTCTAGTGTTAAAAGTAGATTAATTTAGGTAATTGGAAAGTTAAAATGAAGATTTTCAAATAATCTACAAACTGTTCTTTTACTAATAATTGAAACTCATGTGACAAGGAGAATATAGTGTCACTTCAGTTTCTTATTGTCAATCAAGTCTCCTTTTAGTGACTGCAAATGAGAGTTTGGATGTGAACCTTCTATGTCATGAATGCTCATGATTGCTTGTTTTGCGTGTCATTATCACCGTTTCCCTTCTATATCAGGGAATACTTATAGGCTGAGCATATAAATTATACTGTCTTAAATGTTACTGATTGCAATTCATGTGTATTTAGCTGTCTACCAAATCCCTTTACCTGTCAGTATTAGTTTCAAACTGTCAAATCTAGAGTTTCAAGATGTTTATCAAGAGGTTATTTTGATCTTAGTAATGACCACTCTTATGTAATCGGATCTTATGTGAATAGAAGAACAGTAGCTAGAAAGTCCAAATATGTTTCTAGAGAAAAGACAAATAGAAGGTGTGTGTTAGAGTCATTATGAATTGGATCTGACATATTAGCATCTAACAACAAAAAAATGGAGATAATACAACCTTCAGGAACTCCCTTCTTAATTTTAAACCATGCAGTGTTCTCTTGCTCTGTCCATACAGTAGCCTCCTGGTCCAGGTATAGCTTTCACATGAGCACAATTAATTGCTCTGAGATTCCTATTCTTTTCAATGTCAGGCACAACTTGTTATGATCCACACAGTTAAATAGCTTTGCATAGTTAATAAAACACAAGTAGACTTACTTCTAATATTCTTTACTTTCAGCCAGGAGCTATCTGACATCAGCAATGATGTTCCTGGTGATACGGCCTCTTCTAAATTCTGCTTGAACTTCTGGCAGTTCTCCATCTATGCACTGTTCCAGCCATTTTTTGAGTGATACTTAGCAGTGTTTTGCTTACTTGAGATACTAATGATATTATGCAATAGTTTCCAAATTCCATTGGATCACCTTTCTTGGGAATAGCACCAAATATGGACCTCTTCCAATTT
>NW_006399920.1:1222268-1231115 GCF_000299155.1 Elephantulus edwardii | reverse complement strand
TCTGATTCCATCAGGTGAAGTCCATGTGTATAACCTGTGTTTGTGTCTCTTATAGAATCTTTAATATTATGATTGGAGGTTAAAATTTGTTTTTTAGTTCTCTGACCTTGAGAAATAAAGAGCAATTTAATTCCTTTTTTTAGTCTCCAATTCCAGCCCTCTTCACATTCCATTATAATACTTAGCTATGTCCTCCTGAGCTACCCTTTGAAATCTTCTGTTCAGCTCTTTCACTTTTACATGTTTTCCTTTTGTTTTGGCTTTTTGATGCTCCAGTGCGATTTTTCAAGTCTCTTCTCACATCAATTTCTGTTTTTCTCTCTCCTCCGTTTTTATAATGATCTTTTGCTTTCTTCATGGATGATTCATTGAAATCATCCCACAACTCATCTGGTCTTTGATCATTGTTGTTCAGTGCCTCAAACCTCTTCATAAGATGATTTTGAAATTTAAATGAAATTGATTCAAAATTGCTTCTTGGTACCAATGGACTTATTTTCATTTTCTTCATCCTCAGTCTGAACTTGCATGTGAGTAATTGATGATCTGACCCCCAGAATATCCCTGTCCTACTTTGGACTGCCAATATTGAGTTTCTTCAACAATTTCTTCCAGAAATGTAGTCCATATGATTCCTGTGCAACCCATCAGTTGAGATCCATGTGTAAAGTCACCATTTGTATCTTTTAAAAAATGTATTAATAATATTACAATATTTCATTGTAAATGCAAATTTTAATCATTCTCTCCCCATCCCTATTTAATCTGTATGCTGACCAAATTATTTGAGAACCTGGATTCTATGAAGAGGAATGTGGCATCAGGATTGCAGGGAAACTCATCAATAACCTGTGTGATGCTGATGACACAACCTTGCTTGCTAAAAGTGTGGAGAATTTAAAGCACTTGTTGCAGAAGATCAAGGAATGCAGCCTTCAATATGGGTTACATCTCAGTGTAAAGACAACAGAGATTCTTGCCGTTGGACCAATAGGCAACATCATGATGAATGGAGAAGAGATTGAAACTGTCAACAACATCATCTTACTTGGATCCACAATTTACATTCTTGGTACCAGCAGTCAAGAAATAAGGAGACACATTGCACTGGAAAAATCTGTAGTTAGGGCCCTCTCCAAATTATCATGGAATAATGATGCCAATTTGAGGACTGATTCAGGCAATAGTTTTTTTTTTTTTTTATCACTTGCTATGCATCTGAGAACTGGACAGTGAATAAAGATGACAGAGGAAAAATTGATGCCTTTGTGCTGTGGTGTTGGAGAAGAGCACTGAACATGCCATGGACAGCCAAGAGAATAAATGAATATGCCTTCGATAGGTTGCAGCCAGAGTGCTCTTTGGAGGCACGAATGATGAGACTTTGACCCACATGTTTTGGGCATGTTGGTAGGTAGACTATTCCGTGCAGAAGGTCATGATGCTAGGAAGAGTGGAGACTCGACGAAGGAGAGGAAGACCTCTGACCAGGTAGACTGATGAGCTGGGAAGTATGAGAATGGCACTGGAAAGGGCAGTGTTCAGATCTTTTGTTCATTGGTTCACTATTAGTCATAATGGACTCAACAATACCAGCAACATGAATGCAATATTTTGAAAGAAAGATATATTTAATATTGTGGTTCTTGTTTTGTGTCATCAAATCACTTACTACTTACAGCGAACTTACGTATAATAGCTCTAAACCCTAACCTATCCTGAGCCAGTCTCACTATCTCTGACACATATAGCCCCATAACCCCAGTTACCCTGTCAATCTGTTTTGTCTGAGGTCTTCCTTTCCTGCACTGTCCATCCATGCTTCCAAGCATGATGTCCTTCTCCTGACCATGTGCCCAAAGTATATGAGACAGAGCTTCAAAATTCTTGCCTCCAAGGAGCAGCTTGGTTTCACCATATCCAATATGCTTATTTGTTCCTTTGGTGGTCCATGACATGTTCAAAACTGTTTTCCAGAACCACAACCCAAAGACATCAATTCTTCTGCCATCCTTAGTCATTGTCCAGCTCTCTGATGCATATCAGGTGATTGTGAAGAGTATGGCCTGAATCAGGTGAACCTTAATCTCTAGACTGACATCATTGCTCTTTAGGACTTAGGAGAAGCCCCTAACAACAGATTTACCTAAACAATTTGTCTTTTCATTTCTTGTCTGCTGGTGCCAAATTATTGATAGTGGATCCAAGCACTATGAAATTGTTAACAACTTCAATCTCTTCTCCATCTATCATCGTGCTGACAATTGGACCAGTGGTGAGAATCTTTATCTTCTTGATGGTGAGTTACAATTCATATTTAATACTACAGTCCTTGACTTTCTGTAGCAAACACTTCAGGTTCTCCTCCGTTTTGACAAGTAAAGTTGTATCATCTTCATAATGCAGGTTGTTGCATTTTCCTCCAATCCTGATGCCACATTCTTCCTCATTAAGTCTCACTTCCAGAATGATATTTTCCATATACAGATTGAAAAGATATGGAGATAGAGTGTATCTCTGATACACTTCTTTTCCAATTTTTAAACATGCAATGTTTTCTTGCTCTGTTCTGATAATGACTTCCTGGTCCAAGGATAGGTTTGGCATGAGCACAATAAAATGTTCTGGGATTCCTATTATTCTCAATTTGTAATGATCCACACCATCGAATGCCTTTGCATAGTCTATGAAACACAGTTAGACATTCCTCTGACACTCTGCTTTCAGCCATGATCCATCCATCTAACCTTGATGATAATCTCTCTACTTCCATGGCCTCTTGAAAAATTGACTGGTATTTCCAATATTTCTCTGCAATGAATGTAATGTTCCAATCATTTTTGAATACTTTAGCAGAATTTTACTTTTTCATATGATACTAGTGATATTGTTCGATTATAACCTTTTTTTGGAATGGAAATAAGTATGAATCTCTTCCAGTCAGTCATCCAAGTAGTTATTCTCTAGATGTCTTGTTACCTGATGAGGCTGTCCAGGGTAGCATATGTTTGTTGAAATTGGTATTCTGTCAATTACTGAGGCCATTTTTTTTTCTTTTACCAATTCCCTCAGAGCAACTTGAACTTCCTTCTTCATCACCATTGCCTCTTGATCATATGTTGTTTCATGAAATTATTCTGTTTCAGCCAAATCTTTTTGGTCCATTCACTATATATACTCCTTACAAATAAAAAAATTGTAGTGACTTCTGAAATCTCACGTATATGAACAAATGATTTTTGAGGTGATAAAAATACATTTGTAGTGAATGCCAAGGTTATAGTTGATAAGCTAGGGACATCATGCTTGGGAGGGTGGAGGGACGGCGCAGGAGAGGAAGGCCCTCTATGAGGTGGATTGATTCAGTGACTGGGTTAATTGGGATGGGAGTGTCAGAGACAGTGTGATTGGCACATGACAGAGCAGAGTTTAGGGCTGTTGTACATAGGGTCGCTATGAGTTGCAAGCGACTTGACGGCACATAACGACAACAACAACAATCTGACATATATCTTTGTCATTTCAATTATTGTTAAGTGCTATCAAGTTGAGAACAACTCATAGAGACCCTATGAACAACAAATCTGGATCTAATCCTAACCTGTACCATCCTTATCATCTCTGATATACTTAAGCCTAATGCTATATAGCTACTAGGCCAGTTCATCTTCTTAAGGGTGTTCTATTTCACTAATCTTCACCTTTCCAAGAATAATGTCTTCTTCCAAGGAATAGCCTCTCCTAACCATATGCCCAAAGTCTATGAGATGAAGTTTTGCCATCCTGGCCTCTAAAGAGCATAATGGGTACACTTTCTCCAAGGCATATCTGTTTATGCTTTTGATAGTTCTTGGAACATTCAGTGGTCTTCTCCAACACCACAGCTCAAAGATATGGATTTTTCTGTCAGCTTTTTCATCAGCTCTCAGATGCAGAGCAAGTGATTGAAAAGACCATGACTTGATTCAAGCATTTTTAACCTGTCATCATTGCTCTTCAGTACTTTGAAGAAGTGCCTACACTGTGAATTATGGAAAAGGCATAATGGATTCAATCAAGTATGATGCATTTTAATTGCTAACATTCATTCTTAAAAACATCAATAGGAAAACCGCTAATAAAAAACTCTGAAATGTATACTTAAATTTTGCATAGTATGCATTCTTCAAGTATTTGATCACAATTATGCATTGTTCCCAAACCATATAGCAAGCCTATCCAAGTGTATTTCGATTCATAATAGTCCTAAAGGAAAGAGTAGAACTATCCCTAAGACTGTCAAGCTGACAATCTTTACAGAAGCTAGTTGCCACACTTTTCTCTCACATGGACAGATGATGCTTTTGAATAGCTTACATTTAACCATTCCACCATGATGGATTTTTAGTTACTGCTTCAAGCATGATAAATTTTACAAATATCTAGGGAGAAAAATTGCATAGTCCATAGGGAGTTGCACTGATAAACCAAAGGCAGCAACTTTCTGACAGTTGGAATCTACCAGTGACTCCTCAGAATATAGATGGATAATGTGTTCTCATGTGAGTTGCAGCCTGAAAAAAACCGTCTGGAGGGTCAGATATGAGTTGGGTCCCACTAGATTAAAATGGTGAGTGAGCAAGTGAGTGATGTGGGTAGTCTTTGGAAATGGATGAGAATTGTCTTTTTATTTTTGGAGTTGTGGCTGCTAGTATGATTTTAGATGTAGAGAAGAAGGTTGTTTTTACTCTGGAAAATCTTTGTGTGGTGGAGAAAATATCACATATACCAGATGACATTGGATAGACCAGTGGAGAGACTTCATTTTTCAAAACCTCTTGTGTTCAAATGCATTTTACATAGCTGAAAACAAATACTTATTCTAGAGAGAATCTACTTTGCACTCAAATTGATTCATAGAATTAACAAATGGTCTCTCTTAGTTTCCTTAGTACCATAGAATCTTCTGGCTTTTGTTTAAAAAACTAAGCTTTTTTTTTTTTTTTTTAGTGTTCCATTGAAATGACTACTGTAATAATATGATGAGTCACAGATAATCAGACAGTTTTTACAAAGTACCCATGTGATTATTCTCAGTGAACAATTGTAAATGTGCCATGTAAAATACAGGAAATTGTTTCATTTGAGACAAAAATAGCAGCTGTAATTTGCAAATAATATATTAGAACTTGACAATTCAGAATATTTATATCCTTTAGTGGAAATGAACATAAAAATTATAAAAGGTAATTCTAAAGATCATTCTGTTGCTTGGGAAAGTTAAAAGGAAAATCAATAACTTCCACCATTTAATCTATAAAACCTAATAAAATATAAGACCTTATTATGTTCATTTGTTTTTAACAATGTTCTTTTAATTTGTTAACTTTCAGTCTGCTATGTATAAGTGTATAAATTTCAGTAGTGACACTTTTTATATTCTGAAGCTATGAAGAAAATGGGGTCCTAATATCTTGTATTAAAGTTTCAAATTACCAGATATTAGCATTAAATTATCTATATTTAAACTATTTAAAGATATTTTATTAGCAGATAATAATTTAACACTTGAGTTTATAAGTTAAATTTTTGTTGTTTATCAAGAGTTTCAAATTCTATAGCAGAATATTTGGATTATCTAGTTTTTTTGTTGAAAATATACAACGTAAGTAATAGAAATGTCGGTTTGATATCTGTGTCTTCCTGATAGATTAGATACTTGTCTTGGCAAAGAGGGAGGAAAGTACTCACATCTCTTTTATAGGAAAAGAATGTAGTCAATCCATTATCACACGACTAGAAATTTTATCTGTGATTGTTTAAAACACAAGCATATACAAGTGCACATTACACTAGCTGTAAGAGCAACAATGTCATTACCGGTTAAGCATCTCTTTTAAATCTCTAGGGTACACTCATGTGAAAATTCAAAATGATAAATTAGTACTGCTATAAAATAACTTTGATCTCCCATCTTTTCTAAGATAATTTGGGGACTCTGACCTTGTAGTCTGTAGTGAATTGTGCTACCAACCTTACTGACAGTGTACTCCATAAAGGTGGTAGCCAAGAAATGCCGATACACAAGAACATTTCAAATTGCAGACAGTTTATCCCACTTTCAAGAATGGCATAGTGAGAAATCACAACTCTTCATGCAAATGGTGTGTTTATTTAAAGAGAATTTATCTTGTGAGGGTTGGGGGAGATTTAACCTTACAAGAAAAGACACGGTGATTCTCCGGGCAATGCTAATACACAACTCAATGGATAAAATATTCTTTCTTGGGGGGGAGGTTCTAAAGATTTTATTTAAGGGAATTTAATGTTTAGTCATAAAGGAAGAGGGGAATTCCAGTAAACAGACTTGTATAGAAGAAGTTATGGTAATTAACTGCACACATAGCTAAAAAGGGGATGAGTAATTTGTTTAACCAATATTGTCAAGAACTGCCTCATAGCTGACCCTCCAATAGTTTTTCAGAGCTTACACATTACACAAGAGGAGATCGCCTGTCATTCTCCCAGAAAGCAGCTAGCAGATTTGAACCACTTGTCTTTGGGTAAATGTCACAACTCCTTATTTCTTAGTCTACCAGAGCATGCTTACTGCACCAATATTATTACATAAAAAGTATTGGTTTACCAGCAATTCTTTTAAAGGATAAATACAAAAATATTTTTCTGTATCTTTACTTTATAACTTCTTTTCTAACTGTGACATATATGATCATACACACACACTCACACACACACACACATATATATATATATACGTATTTATACATACTCTTTTCTTAATTAAAAGAAATGGCAGTTTGTTTTATATTCTATATAAATGTCAGCACTTAATAATTACGAACTAAAAATTTAAGTAACTGACCAAATTATTATACAGTGTAAGTGAAAAGAATAAAAGGTGTTTTAACAGAGAGAGACAGAGAGAGAGAGAGCGAGAGAGAGAGATCAGCTGGCCCAGTGAAGAGAAAACGATGTGGCCAAGACAAAGGTGGGTGATTTTAGTTTATGGCCCTTCGGCCAGTCTTTCATTGTTTTTGTTCAGACATTCCTCTAGGTCGTATAACCCTGGAGTACAAGTTGCCGTCCCACGGTCACTTTTGGTTGCTGTGAGGCTGAACACTGTGACACGGATGTGTTAAATGCATTAATGGTTGGCTACCCAATGCGGACTGAGAGTGGGGTGGAGCTCCCTGATTGAACAAGCATGGAAGGAGGAGTGGCATCCACTTCCATAATAGCTTGCCTCTGGAAACCCTATGAACCTGGAGAGAGGATGAAAGGCACCCAAGCGTCGAGGACTCTCCTTCATAGGGTCGCTATGAGTCGCCTGCGACTCGACGGCACTTAACAACAACAACAACAACAACTTTCTTATTCAGTCCAATTCTCAGGTAAAAGCTTATTTAATACCCTTACACACTGAAAATTTAAGACAAATACTTCTGATGATTAATTATTAAATGAAATGTGATATTAAAAGTGTGGCTGGCCTAACACTGACTTTCTTAACCTGAAAAGTCAATTAAATGAAATTGACTTTTGACTAATGAAGTGTATTTTAAATGTTGTAATTATTTTGTATTACTAATAAACTGCTTCTAAACATATAATGTGTAATTAAAGTCATAATTCTTTATGCTAGGACATAAATATTTGCATATTATTAGTGTCTTAAAGGAGAATTATAATAGTACATACAAAATTAAAGAACAACATTATTCTTTTCCATTTATATGTTTGTGCAAAGTGTTCGATTTGTCAATACCTAGTCACAAACTGGACATGCAGTGGTTATATGTTCCACTGGTAAGGAAGAAGTCAGTGACTGGAACCCACTGAAGGAGGAAGTTGGGGCAATCTGGTGGTATAAAGATTATTGTTAATTAATAGCATCTCTCCTGAATAGTTAATTCCAATTGAAAAGAACCCTATTTACAACAGAAAGAGACACCATTATGCGTACCATACTCTCCATACTGCACCAGTCTCATAGTACAGACTGGAGCCAATTCTTGCAGTCATTGTATCAGTTCAGCTTCCTGACAATCTTTGGTAAGGATTTGCAACAGTTCTCCCACATTCTTCTGGTTACTATGAGTTGGGAAAAAAAGGATGGCACATGACTGCAATAGCACAAAATAAATGTTTTATTTTCAAATAAATTTCAAGCTATTTCTTGAGAAAATAAAAACATATCACCTGCCAATCTTGTTGTTGTTATGTACTGTTGACTTATGACTCACAGTTTACAGTAGAGTGGGCTTCTGGTCTGTAAATTACGTGAGGAGATTGCCCATTTTTCTCCCTCTGAACAGCTGGTGGATTTGAACCCTTCACTTCCTACAAACTATACTCATAAATAAATCATGAGTATAAATTAAAATGCAGAGATCTCAAAGATACCATTATCTAAAAATGCAAAGCCCCTCTAAGTGTAACTTTCCTGAAATGCTTGGAGAAATTTTTTTAATGGGGTTTTGATTCCTTCTTCTTACAGTTTTGTTTTCTTATTTGATCTCTGAAATTTAGACAACATTCAATGCAATCCTATATCATTGTTGTCTTTAATCATAAAATGTATTTGGCATACATATAATATTGATGGAAAAGTTCCAAAATATTTACCAATCATTACTTAATTTACATCTTGCAGATAAGTCTCAAAGAACATTGCAAATATAACTTTCATTGTTATTTATTTTAGCAATCTGAAAAATAACACCATTTTGAGCTAAGAAAATTTGACATGGAAAACCTGATTATTTTTTTTTTTACAACTTGCTTAAATTGAAGTTAAAATTAAGAAGCCATTGCTTGCTACTTACTTCGTAGTATAATAATAATTAT
>NW_006399920.1:1213097-1221883 GCF_000299155.1 Elephantulus edwardii | reverse complement strand
TTTTCATGACTGAGACATTTTACTCAGCATAATGTCCTCCTTTCTGATTTTTATGGACATTGGCACTTTGTTTTCCTTTTAAAGAATACTAAGAGGACATTAAAACTAAACGCACTACAAATTATTATTTAGTTTTACTTTTATTTTTTTTTTACTTTACCTAAATGTGTGTAAAATACAAGCATTCATCTTGAGCTTTTCTTGCTTTATGACGAAGAATTTGTGCTTTAGTGGCCTAGTGGCAGGAATCTGCGCTAAAGGCACTCAGTTTAAGGCCACCAGCCACTGCTCCTCAGGAGATGATGGAAAATTTCCTCCCCTGAGATTAACTACACTAAAAACCTACAGGAGATTAGCAATGAATTGGTTCTGACTAGAACAACATGTAAATAATTCTATACTTTTGATATTTAGGTCACTATGTAGCTCCAAATTATATCAATTAACCTCAATCAGTGCATTCATTCTACTTTGAGTGAAAGCTGAATTATTTTTAGGCAGAAATTATTTGGAGTTTTACCGCCATCACTCTTTTTTAGTCTTATTTCTTGCCATTCATGAATACACATTTCTGTTGGAGATATATGTGTGTATATATATATATATATTTATATTTTGATATAATTTTGGTTTAACTTGTATTTAAAGGAACACTTTAAAAGTAAATATTTCTTTCATTTTTAAAATATATTTGTATCATTCGTATAAATTGTGTTTCATACATGCACCATGCATTTTATACTTTTATTTACATTGCCTTTAATTCATGTATATTGAGACTTTTCCCCTTACAGTCATGTCTCTACATTTGTGAAAGCATGTAAGCCAGCTACGTCATTCCTAATTCTTTAATACACCTATTTTAGATAGCAAATTGCTGATTTGTCCCTCCCTGTCAAACCAGTACTCTGAAGGAACAAGCATCTCCCTTTTTGCTGAAGAATTCTCTGTTCAACTTGGAAACTTTGAACATCTTCATCTACATGCAAAGTCCAGTCCAGATATAAGCCATCAGGTTGCACCAATCAAACCTAACATACAACATGGACCATTTCTCTTCATATGTTTGGATTCAGGTCAATGTGCATCCTCAGCCATAAGTTGCTAGGTTCAAACGTGCATCAGCCACAAACAAGAGTCCACACTTCTCCCTGGATTACAGACCTCTTGGTCGCTTCATTCAGACCTAGCCTCCACATGGGGCCAAGTCAACAACCACGGGTTTTCATGACTCTTTGATCCTCACGCCATAACCTTTCTCTGTTCTTCCATACATCTGTGCATGCTAAGTAGACAGCGCTGAAGGAACACATCCAGGTTCAGCCTGTTTTTCTCTTATTGTATACCTTCCACCTCCACTCTTCCTGGGGATCCAGGTGATCAATCACTACCAGCTCCCTCCAAACTTCAATCCTGGAAGTGGGCTCTGATGAGGAGATAGCACAGCTTCTTGCAGTAGAGAATCTGGTGGTCTCGAACCCTGTGCCTTTGAGATTACAGCATAGCTTCTTGTCACTAGGCCACCAGAGCTCTTTATATAAAGTAAGGAAAATTATTATTTTTGTTTACTTGTTTTCTACAAATTTAATCTATGAAGAATAAATAACTACGGTTCTGGTGGCCTAGTGGTAGGAATCTGCACTGCTATTCTGAAGGCACGTGGTTTGAATCTACCAGCTGCTCTGTGGGAGAAGAATGGACAATCTCTTCCCGTATATTGATTATTGCCCAAGAAAATCTGCTAAAGAGTCAGCTATATGTCAGCCCTGACTTGGTGTGGCACAACAACAACAACAACAACAACAACAATAATTCCACCAAGTCAGAATCAACTCATAGCTGATCCTCCAGTGTGTTTTCCTAGGCTATAAATTGCAGAAGAGTAGACTGCCTATCTTTCACAAAAGGGACATCTGATGGATTCATACTGCCTGATTTTGAGTTGACAGCACAATTTCTTATCCACTAATATACCAGAACTCACAGTGACATTAAAAATATAGACTGTAAAATATACTGAATTAAAAGAGCTGAACAGAAGATTTCAAACAGCAGCTTGAGAATACAAAACAAAGTATTGTAATGGAATATGCAGAGAACTGAAATGGGATAATTAAAAAAGAATAACTCATTCTGCATTTCTCAAGCATAATGAACAGAAAAATTTATGCCTCAAGCAGTAATATTGGAAGGTGTTCTGGGCAAAATGTTGAGTGACCTAGCAATCATAAAAAACAAACAAACAAACAAAAAAACCCCAAAAAACCCAAATAGAGGGAATATACAAAGTCACTGTACCAAAAAAAAATCCTGATAGATATACACTGAAAATTTTTAGGAAGTACCATATGAGCAGGAGCCAATGGCAATGAAAGAGGAAGTGGAAGTTACATTGAAGCCACTGGAAAAAAAATAAGGCCTTAGAATTGATCAGATACCAATTGACTTGTTTCAGTTAACAAATACAGCCTTGTATGCTCTACCAGACTAAGCTAGGAAATTTGGGAACAACTGTCTGGCCAATGGATTGGAAGAATTTCATACTTTTTCCTATTCCCAACACAAGTGGTGATACAACAGAATGTGGAAATTATTGAACAATATTATTAATATCACATGAAGCCCATGATATAGTCAATACTCTTCTCCAGCACCACAGCACAAAGGCATCAATTCTTTTTCTATCATCCCCAGTCACTGTCCAGCTTTCTGATGCATAGCAAGTATACTGTATAGGTTATAAAAAATTATGGCTATCATTAAGAAGATAAAGAATTCTAGAGCACTAAATTTTGTTCATGCAAACCCTATATATAGACCAAGAGGCTGGTTATGCAAACAAAGCAAGGGTACACTTGGTCTGGTAGTTGTTGATTGCCATCAAATTGAGCACACTCATGGCAACCTCATGAACAAAAGGCCTGAAGCCCTTCCACAACCATCACCATTTAACAAAGTTCACAGAGTTTCCAGAGGCATGCTGTTTAGGAAGTTGATGCTACTCTTTCTTCCAAACCTATCTTAAACTAGAGCTCTACCAAACACTGTTCATCATGCGTAACCATTATGTCATTTGCACCCCAATGGCACAAGGGTCAGCATTACAGCAACGCCAGGTTACCTCACTACAGTATATTGAGAGAAGAGTGCTGTACCACTTAGAAGAATATTCCTCCAAATATAACAACAACCGACTTTAAAATAAAAAGACCCTCCCTGAAGTCTTGTTGACTCTAAACATGAGGCTTAAAGAAAAAGACAACCAATATAGTGTGGCTTAAAATTAAGAAGGGAGTTTGTCAGAGTGCCTCTCCATGCCTTTTCAATCTATATGCTGAGCAAATTATTCAAGTATCTGGACTCTATGAAGAAGAATGTGGCATCAAGTTCAAAGGAAAATATCAACATTCTGCTTTATGCGGATGACAAAACTTTGCTTTCTAAAAGATGAGGACTTGAAGCACTTGTTTCAGGAAGATCAAAGAATACAATGTTCAATATGGATTGCAACTCAACACCAAGAAAACAAAATTCTCACCACTGGACTGATGGAAATATCTTGATAGAGCAAGAACAGATTGAAACTGTCAACAACTTCATCTTACTTGGATCCATAAGCAGTCAGAAAATCAGGAGATGCATTTATAGGAAAAGTCTGCACTCAGTGACCTCTCTAAATTACTGAAGAGCAATGATGTCAGTTTGAGGACTAAAGTGCATCAGATTCAGGTCTTTCTGATCACTTGCTATGAATCTGAGAGTTTTACAGTGAATAAGAATGACAAGAAGAATTGATATATTTGAAATGTGGTGTTGGAGATGAGTAGTGAGCAGCCCACGGAATTTAAAAAAAAAAATATCACTTGGAGATAGTGCAGTAAGCCTGTTCCTTGGTGGCAAAGATGATAAAGCTTCCCTCAACTACTTTGGGCATGTTGCTAGGAAAAGCTATTGCTTGGAAATGGACTTTATGCTTGGGAAGTCAGAGTGTCAATGAGGGAAAGGAAAAACCTCAGCCAGGTAGATTGACCCAATAATGGCTACAGTGGGCTGAAGTATGTCAGGAAGTGCGAGGATGGCATAGGATAGAATAGTGTCCAAATCGTTGTTCACAGGGTTGCTATGTGTCATGGTCTACTTGACAATATCTCACAACAACATCAACATAAATAAAAACATATATAATCAGTAGAAGATGGTCGAGACTGTAGGGCCCTTCAAAAAATTTGATCACTATACCCATTAAATTCAGCTCATTGCCATTGAATCAGAACCTACCCATAGCTGACACTCTAGCAGGTGTTCAGAAGCTGTACTTTGCACAGAGGAGATTGTCCATCTTCCTTGGAGCAGCTGTGGATTTTAACTGCTTGTGTTTGAGTTGATAATTCACTTTCTGTCAAATTAACTTGAATGTATAATGTCCTTATGAACAATGGATCTGAACTCTATCCTGTGTCATCTTCATCATCTCTAACACACTCAAGGCCACCCTAGATGTAAGAATAAATCTCTTTGAGGTTCTTCTGCTCCTTCAATGACCCTCTAACTTTTGAAAGTATAATATCCTTTTCCACAGACTGGTCCTTCACAACAAAATGATCCAAGTATGTGAGTCAAAGATTTTTATTCTTGTCCCAAGGTGTATCTTAGCTGCACTTCTCCAAGAGATAATTATTTTTTCTTTTGGAAGTCCATGGATATTCAGTACTTCTCTCTAATGCCACAATTCAAATGCATTAATTCCTCTTTTGTCATCCTTATTCATTGTCCAACTTTCTGATGCATAACAAGTAATTGAAGAGATTAAGGTTTGGATCCAGTCATCTTAGTCTTAAAATTGTATTTTCCTTCCTTTGCATTTTGGAGAATTGCCTGACTGCAGATGCTCCCAAGGCTATATGTCTTTGATTACTGGGGGCTGTTTCCAAGAATGTTGATTGGGTATTCAACAAAAATGAAGTAATTGACTATTTCTACGTCTTCTGCATCTATCATGATGCTCTACCTATTGGCCTAGTGTTGAGAATTTTTTTTCTTGATATTAATATCTAACTCTTCTTGAAATCTGTAATTTGTGATAATTTGCAAAATGCATTTCAAGGCCTCCTAAGTTTGAGCAAGCAAGATTTTGTAATCTGCATAACACAGGTTATTTATTGATGAGTCTTCTTCAGACCCTGATGCCACATTTTTCTTCATATAGTCCCACTTATCAGATGCTAGACCACCAAAACTCTTCATGCCATTTAAAAGACTTCTTTAAAAGAGTTTAAAAAAAAAAAGGGAAAATAAGAACTTAAAATAATTGAATGTTTAGTTTGGTGACCCACATATTTACTTATGAAACTATATCAAATATTAAACATATATTTCTTCTCCTGATTTTTTGTCCTTTTGTCCTTTTTAAAACCTAATAAAGATTTTTCTTTTACCAGTTTTTCCTCTTGCCTTCCTCTCTCCCCCTCTCTCTCTCTCTGTCTCTCTCTCTCTCTATATATATATATATATAATGTTGTTGTATACCATTGGATCAGAACCAACCTATAGATGACCCTCCAGCGAGTTTTCAGAGGCACTTAATCCTGTAGGAGGATATTGCCCATCCTTCTGTGGAGCAGCTAATGGCCTCAAACTGTGTGCCTTTGGGACTGCAGTGCAGCTTCTTGCCCTTAGGCCACCAGAAATATTTTATATATATATAATATATTATGTCTTTTAAAAATTTTTATTTTATACTGGTTTACATACAAAGTTCATAAAGTTAACATACATTGTTTTTCACATTGGGAATCTTTTAAATTTTTGTTAATAACATTGCTTACATCTTTCAATCAACTAATTAGTTCTTCAGCTGTTGCCTAGTCTATATTTCTTGAATTATTCTTTGCTTTTAGTATTTATCAGTAGTTTTCTAATTGCTGAGCATCCTTCTTTGGTTTTCTGATCTAATTTGGAGGAATCCTGGTAAAAATGGTTAAGCACCCAGGTGCTGTTTGAGAACCTAGTGTTATATGGCAGAAATACCATAAGAGTTTCCAAGGCTGTAAATCTTAATAGAATCATATTTTTCTCCCATGTTGCTGCTGATATGTTTGAACCACTCACCTTTGGGTTAAAGCATGATACCCAATGCACCATCTGGTCTTCTCATATTAGCAATATGTTGTTGTTGTGTACCATAGAGCTGGAACTGGCCCATAGTTGATCCTTCAGCAGGTTTTCAGAGGCAATTAATTGCATGGGAGGATAGTGCTTATCCTTCTCCCACATAGCAGAAAATCTAACATATCAGATAATTGTATCAGATAAAAAAGAAAGGCTTTTTATATAATATTGAGAATCATGGCCTAACTAAATTGACATGTTTTTGGAGGGACAGAATTCAATTCATAACTCCCACTATTCAAAAAAATTAGTGTTTCAAACCTCCCACTTATTTAGGAAAAGAGATGGCAGTAGGCTTCTGCAAAGTTTATGACCTCATAAACCTGATATTACAGTTTTACTCTGGTCTTTCAGATCTCTGTGGATTGGAATCAACTCCATGCTGGTGGGTTTGAGACTTTTTTTTACATACATCTTCCTTTTCTATTTTGAAATGTTCTACTTTGTATTAAAGCCTTTATGCTTCCTTTTATGTACTCAATTATTTCCACAAGTTTAATATAATCTCTCTTTCATATTATTCTATTATTATTTTAAGTTATTAAGCATTCACTTCAACTATTTTTAGGTCATTTATAGTCTCCTTCTCTGTGCTATACCATTCTTTTGTGCTGTGCATATGTATATGTGTTCAGTATGTACAATTTAATTGTGAAGTTCCTTGCTTTTTATTAGTTGGTTAAATATTTTTTTTTCCCTGATAAAGTACTTCATGGGGTTCTCTGGTGTAGTCCATAGAGAGTTGCACTTCTAACCAAAGGGTCATGCTTTTCTGGCAATTTGAATAATCCACCAGTATCTCCTTGGGAAAAAGATGGGCCTTGAGTCTTTTCCCACTGGAGGGCAATTAGAGCAACAGAGAAACTAATTAAAATATTTTGAAATCATTCCACCAGAGTGGTTTTGATACTGCTTTGAGTAGTGCCAAAATAAGTCAGTAATACTAGTACAATTGTTTTCCATTTAGATCCCATTAACTATCTCGTATCTACACATGCTGTGGCGAGCTTAAGGGTATCCTCCACAGTGTGTTGTGCCGTCATGACCAACTCGCCACAGTGAGGCAGTGAGTTATTCAGTGATACATGTGCAGGCCAGCGCTTAGTAGTCTTCACTCTTGATCTTTATAGCAAAATATAGCAGGTCATTTTTTCCATTAATTCTCATAGTTAGCAATTCAAATGCCTCTCACTTTCTCTAGCCTTCTTTTTCTTTTTCTTTTTAATGGATGGATAAGTTTATTCAAGTGTCAAACATAAGTCATCTGCTCTTGCTTTTTATGAACCAGAAGGAAATTCTCCAGTTCCTGCATGGCTTTTGAGAATCAACCCCCAGAGCCTCCATTCAGGCAAACCATTCCTAATGGTGGTTGAAAAAGTCCAATTCTTACTTTATTTATTGTCAGACATTATTATTAACTACTTTACAAAGAAACTACAATATGTATCTAGTAAATAATTTAGTACATGTATATCTATTAGCAAGATGGAGAGTCAAAGGATGACTGTCAACTTTTTTGTTTAAATATAAACTGCAAATGCTTCAATTATAAATTTAAAAAAACATAAACGCTATCTTATATATTTCTATGCTATCATGGAAATACTTAAAGTAGATGGGTTTAATTAACAGAAATTGATTTATCACAGTTTAGGAGGCTAGAAGTTCAAATTGAAATCATGGAAGTTCAGTGAAATCAGTGAGTGTTCTTTCCCTCAGCTTCTATTCCTTTGTTTGGGAATGGTGATAGGGTGTAGCATATATTTTCCCCCATCTGCGCTTTGTTTCTGTGCCCACTCTACTCTTTCTAGACCTTAGAAGTGGCTCATATAAAACCCTATCTTTAAAACACACTCATTAAAAAAAATACTCATTAACACTATGAGATAGATCTGCGTATGAGCATTGGTATTGGCCATCTTAACCTGTGTCCTGTTCATCCCTCAGCATCAGTTCTACTGATAAAAATTGGTTCCCTAGGTACTTGCCTTCCACACCTGACTCCCGGCCAGAGAGCTGCACTTTTTACCTATTTAAAGTTATCCTAGCTAGTTGAGATCTTATTGCTCCCAAGAGCTTGAATCTTTCACTTTAGTTGCAAGGTGATAGTAGTCAAGAAATCAAGAGATGTAGCATTGGGAAAATCTGCTGTCAAGGATCACTCCGAAATTGTAAAGATCCAAGTAGTCTATTTGGACACTTGCAGCACTTGATCCAAGCCATAATATTTTCAACTGTTCCACGTGCATCTCAAATCTGGTCTTCAGAAAGCAATAGAAAACTATGATACAAAATGTTATTTCTAAATAAATGAACCTGATCAAAATAAAAAATAGTGAATATGATGCTAGCTAATGTACAATTATAAAACATGTAAAAACTAAAGATTTAAGAAATTTTAATATTTTTAGCTGATGGAATTAATCTCAAGTCCCCTTTATTATATTTTGTATTCTGAATTGTTTAAAAAATATTGCTACTTAAACATAATCATAACAAAAATTTATTAAGACCCTACTTTGAAAGGAATTGGCAGATACAGAGGAATTTAAAGAAATAACATATGAGCAAGAGCCTATGGTGATGAAGGAAGAAGTTCAAGCTGCTTTGAAGGAAAT
>NW_006399920.1:1188996-1212002 GCF_000299155.1 Elephantulus edwardii | reverse complement strand
TCTGACATACTTTGGACATGTTGCCAGGAGGGACGGGTCCTTGGAGAGGGACATCATGCTTGGGAGGGTGGAGGGACAGCGCAGGAGGGGAAGAGGAAGACCCTCTATGAGATGGATTGATTCGGTGACTGGGGTAATCGGGATGGGTGTGTCGGAGGCGGTGCGGTTGGCGCAGGATAAGGCAGGGTTTAGAGCTGTTGTGCATAGGGTCGCTATGAGTCGGAAACGACTCGATGGCACATAACAACAACAACAACTTTGAGCCAAATAAAGTCAGGGAACAAAATCATGAACAAGATAGATACGGCTTTTTTGCTTTTACAATATGTTTATGTTAGAACAAATGCTTGGTTTCAAGGGAGGAGGCTCTGGTGGCTTAGTGTTAAGATGCTGGACTGCATTTCCAGAGGCATGTGGTTTGAATCAACCAGTTGCTCTGCAAGAGAAGGATGGACAGTCTCTTCCCATGTGATTTACTGTCTCTGAAAAACTGCTGAGGAGTAAGCTATGAATCAGTTCAACTAGACAACACACAACAACAACATACATCAAGGGAGCTCTGATGGCTTAGTGGTAAGGTATTGTGCTTCCAACCCTAAAATATATGGTTCAAATCTACCATCTACTCTGAGGGAGAAAGATGGGCAATCTCACAAGCAATTTACTGCCTCTACAAACCTATAGAGATTTAGCTATGGCTCTGTTCTTATTCTATGGTACACAACAATAACAATTATATATTAATCATTTACTGTTATGCTTTTCTCTTTGAAATATTCCTTAATTTATGTATTACATTGCTATCCTTGTTTGGTGATTTTTCTAGCTCCTAAAAAAATGTCATTAGGCTTACTAAAAGAATCATGTCAAGCGGCTGGTCTTTGAAGTGTGTTTATTGTTGTGGATAGCAAATCTTATAAACCCTGTAGATGTTTAGGTTAGTATTTGCAAAGAAATATCTTAGGAGTTCAACCATTCTAAGAGAATACTTAAATTATAACAGCTGGATTTTCACCAGAAAGTTGAAATTTTCATGAGTTATAGTATTGTTATAACATGAAAATATATTGGTTCTTTTAGCTTCTTTCTTAAACTAAGCAGTTTTTGTCTTTAGAATATTGTTTATAGTCCCATCTGTATTGCTTTGTAACTCACATTCTAGTTGTTACAATAAAAAAATAAAAATAGAGAGTAAATATATTGCTTGTCAAGTAAACTGACTTCAAAATAGGGAATTGCTATATGTTCAAATAGCTGGTACACTTTGCTCCACTTTGAACTGTATTATAATTTCATACAAATACCCACAAAAATATTAAATAATTTTATTTTCTTTTGCAAAAACTTGCTGAGAGGAATCACTACTATTTGATAAAATATTGATAAAATTATAGCATTTTGTTATTGTTAAGTGCCTTACAGTTGCCTGCAAAACCTAGTGACCCTATACACAGTAGCTTTGAACACTGCCCTATCCTGAGCGCATCTCACTATATCTAATACACTTACCTCCACTATCCTAGTTATTGTATAAATCCATCTCACTCAGGGTCTTCCTTTCCTGTGCTGTCCCTCCACCATTCCAAACATGATGTCCTTCTCCAAGGACTGGTCCCTCCTGGCCATGTGCTCACATTACATGAGATAGAACTTCAAAATCCTTGCCTCCAAGGAACAATTTGGCTTCACCCTCTCTAGGACAGACCTATTTGTTCTCTTGTTAGGCCCTAGTATTTACAATACTTTTCCTCTAGCATCACAATTCAAAAACATCAATATTCCTTTAGTCATCTTTAGTCGTTGTCCAGCTTTCTGAAACATAGTAAGTAACTGGGAAGATTATTACCAGGATAAGTCACATCTTGGCCTCTAGACTAACATCATTGCTCTACCACTGTTCGCTGGCAACAGATTTTCCTAAGGCATTTTGTCTTTTGATTTCTTGACTGCTAACGCCATGAGGTTTGATTGTAGAACCGGCTGAAATTGTTATCAAAATTCAATTTCTTCTCCATCTACCATATTGCTACCAATTTTCCTAGTGGTGAGAATCTTTGATAATTTTTGTTTGTTTTGTTTTTCTTGTTTGTGTTTGTAAAGTTGGTCTTCAGTTTGTATTGAAGACTACAGTCCTTGACTTTCTTCAGCAAGCACTATAGGTCCTACTTAGTTTCAACAAGCAAGTTATGCCATCTGCATAACAGAAATTGTTGATTAGTCTTTCTCCAATTCTGATGCCACATTTCATCTCATAAAGTCCAGCCTCCAAAACAATCAGTTCCACATATAGATTACAAAAGTACGGAGACAGAATGTAATCAGTTGCACTCCTTTTTTGGTTTTCAACCATGCAGTATTTCCTTGCTCTGTTCTGATGACTGCTTCTTGGTCCAAGTATAAGTTATACATGAACACAATCAAAGTGTTCTAGAATTCCCGTTCTTTAGGTTAGCTATAATTTATTGTGGTCAATACAGTCAAATGCCTTTGCCTAGTCACAGGTAGACATTGCACTAGTACACTCTGCTATCAGTCAAGATCCGTAATGATGATAATGTCTCTAGTGCCACGACCTCTTCTAAATCCAGTTTGAATTTCTGGTAGTTCTCTGTCAATCTATTGTTCCAGTAGTGTTTAGATAATGTTTTGGATTTTGCTTGTGATAATAGTAACATTGTTTGATAATTTCCACACTCTTCAGATCACCTTTTTTAGCTATTATCAGAGAGAGAGGTGAGAGAGAGAGATCATTAAGTCCCTTCCTTTTCAGGTTCTAGGGAATCATAGCAGATTCAGTGTTCAGTGGATATCTCTAGACCACTTTTTCTGACCATCAACTGTGCTATTCCCCTCATAATCATCAAGAGAGTAAACAGAGAAACAGGCATGCTTCCAAGGAGTCACAAAAAGAAAAAGGAAACCAGTTCCTATTACAGCAAATATGTATCTCAAACTATGTAATTAATCTCTGTTAGTGACTTGTAAAGTTGATTTTTTTTGTGTGCTGTTGAGTCAGAAGCACCTCATAGCTAAATCTCCAGTGGATTTTCAGACAGTAAATTGAATGAGAGGAGATTTTCTCTGTTTCTCCCATGGAGCAGCTAGTGGATTCAAACCACGTACCTTTGGGTTGGAAGCACAGTTGTTGTTGGTTTTTTTAAATTTATTTTATTATTTTTGTGTGAGTGTACCGTCAAATCAGATCTGACTGGTACAGGAGGAGATTGTCCCTCCTTCCCCAGCAGAGCATCTGGTGGATTCGAACCATGTGCCTCTGGGATTGTAGTTGCAGCTCCTTACCACTAGGCCACCAGGGCTCCCCTATGGAAGCACAGTTTTTTATCAATAAGCCACCAGAGCATTCTTTTAATGTCCATTAGATACAGATTTATAAAAATTGATCAATTCTTATCAAGATTCTTACGTTGGAAGCTAGAATTAAAGGAAAGTACATAATTTACTTACATATGTGTGGAAAGCTGAAAAATGAGAATGAAGATGAAAGACTTTGAATTATGTCTTTGAATTATAGTTTTGATAAAAACATTGGCTCTACCATAGACTACAAAAAACCCCCAAACCCAAACAAAACAAAACCAACATGCAAATCTGTCTTTGAAGAAGTGCAATCTGTAGAAGCAAATGTAATGAGACTTCATCTTACTTGCATATGGCACGTTATCAGTGGAGTGCAGTCCCTGCAAAAGGCATAAGTAAAAGGTCACTGAAAAAGAAGATGCCTAACTAGATGAATTGATAAGGTAGCTTAAACAATGACCTTAAGCACAGCTTAGACTGGGAAGAGGATGGGATTGCTCAGTATTTGTTCTGTTACACATAGAATTATAATAAACTGTAGCTGTCTTGACAGTACAAAAGAAACATTTTATATCAGAAAAAATATTTATATGTTGTTGCTATATGCTATTGAGTTACCTGTGACTCATAGCAGCCCTACGCAGGATAGCTCTGAAACCTCCCCTATTCTGGGCCAATGTCACTGTCTCCAGCACACCTACCCTCATTACCACAGTTACTGTCTCAATCCACCTCATTCAGGTTCTACCTTTCCTGTGTTTTCCCTCCAACATTCTAAGCATAATGTCCTTCCCAAGAATTTGCCTCTTCTGGCAACAGGCCCAAAATATGTGAGACCAAGCCTCAAAATCCTGACCTCCAAGGAGAACTCGGCTTCACCCTCTCCAGGAGAGATTAGTTTGTTCTCTTGATAGTTAATGGGATGTTCAATACTCTCCTCCAGCACCACAACACAAGGGCATTAATTCTTCTTCTGTCATCCTTAGGTAGTCACAGCTCTCTGGTGCATAGCAAGTAATTGTGGAACCATGGCTCAATCAGGGACATTTTAGTCTCTGGCCTGACATCATTGCTACATTTACACCTGTTTGTTGAAATATCTGATTTGTATTCCTTAATTCCTGAAGTCTTGTTGTTCACAGATGTCTTAAGGTTGGCTTTGATATTTCCCTTCTGTATTGTTGATTCTTGATCATATGCTACATCCTGAACTGGTTACATATGTACTAGTTCTTTTGGGTATAGTAATCTAGTGTATTCCTTCCATCTTTATTTTCCCCCCTAAGATTTCAGCTTTTCTTTTTTAACAAGTTTTTTTTCTTTTTAAATTTTACATTGCTTTGCCTACAAAATCCATGTACATTGTTTTTCATTAAATTACATGACATTTCACACATTCCTTTCTTCACATTGTGTTTTTTATGATTATTTCGATAAATTGTGATTTATAAAATTGTTCACCATTGATCTACACCCAGTAGTACCCCATCTTTTTAAGTCTTTATTGGATCTTTCCTTATTCTTACACCCCTTTCCTCTACCCACAAAACTGTTACCCCATTATTTCCCTTGCCGCACCACCCTCAGCCCCTTTCTTCCTTCTTTATCTTCTCAAGAGACTGAATTAATTTCTCTCAGCATAATATTCCCAAGTATCTCACATGTTATATAATGTTTTTTCAAAATTGTTGCTCCTGAGTGCTGCATAGTATTCCATCATGTGAATGTACAAGAATTTTTCAGTCCATTTGTTGGTTGATGTCATTTGATCTGTTTCCATTTCTTTCTATTGTGAATAATGCTGCTATGAACATCAATGCACAAATCTTCATGTATGTTTCAGTTCTAATTTCATTGGGATATATTCCTAGTAGTGCAATAGCTCAGACATATGGAATGTCTATATTCAGCTTTTTTAGGAAATGCTGAACTGTCTTCCAAAGTGTTTGTACATTTTACGATCCCACCAACATTAAATGAGAGTTCCAATCTCTACCTGTCCTCACCAAAATGTATTGCTTACTATTAAACTTTGTCACCACTACTGGGATGAGATAGTATCTCATTGTGCTTTTGATTTGCATCCTTCTTATTGCGAGTGATTTTGAGGATTTCCTCATGTGTCTGTTAGCCATCAAAATGTCGTCTTGTGTGAAAAGCCTTTCCATGTCTTTTGACCATCTTATAATTGGATTATCAACTTTTTTTTCGTGGTGGCTCAGCAGTATTCTGAAAAGTTTTTGAGACCCTTCTCTGAGATGGCATTGCCAAATATTTTTTCCCATGTCAGTAGGCTTTCTTTTAACCCTATTGGTAAAGATTTTTAATGTACACAGAGACTTCATCTTTAGAAGGTTCCATTCATCAAAGTTATCCTCTCCTGGTTGAACATTTCTCACTGTATTTGCCAGCCTTCTTATACCACAGTTTAAGTCATCTAAGCTTAATCTTAGTTCACTTTTATAATCTTTATGGTTTTGAGCTTTACCCTAGGTCTCTTTTCACCTTGAATTAATTTTATAATGGACTGAGGTGTGGATTCTGCTTTAGCTTTTTACAGGTATATGACCAGGTTTGCCAGCACCATTTGTTGAAGAGGTTGTCATTTCCCCATGTGATATTTTTTTGTATCCTTGTCATATACCAGTTGACCGTATGTATGCAGGTGGGTTAATTGTGGGAATCTCAATTCTATTCCATTACCTTCAAGTTCGAAGGCAGTCAACTTACTATGCAATGACTGAAATAAAAGGCTACTGAGAATTGAGTAGGTTTTTTTTTTCTTTCTTGCATAGGCTTGAGAAGAAACACAGCAGGCTGGCTGGTACCTAAAAACAACTGTAGCTAGATTCTGAGATTCTTGGAGGGAAAAGGTTAAGTGTGGCCAGAAAAGTGATGAAGAACTTTGGCCTCTAAGAGTGACACTGAGATTCTTTTCCTGGGCTTCTATTTGCCTTATATACCTAATGCTATTTTAGAGAAATTTAAAAAAAAAAATAGAAAAAAAATAGAGTTACTCAAATAAGCTTATTTTTACCATCCATATTAAGAGGAAACCTAGAAAAATAAAAATTTTAGGCAATAATCATTCTACTGCTGTCAAACTAAAAATGAACAGCAACACATTCATATTGCCTTTGAGTCAGAACTAATAGCTGATACTTGATTGGGTTTTTAGAGGCTGTAATTGACACCATAGAATATTGCCTGTCTTTGTCCTTTGGAACAGCTGGTGCACTTGAACTGTGTGACTTTGGATTGGCTGGGCAACTCGTAACTCATTAATTCCTTAGAAGAGTTCTCTACTGTCATCAACAATTAAAAATAAATTTTTTTAAAAAATCACCACTATGCTGGCAACAGACACTTAGTAAGAATCTTAGTATCACTCTTACCAATCTGCCCAGAGGCACCCTGGAAGTAGAAGATTTTGTCAGACACAGATAAAGCTTGGCTGAGTGAGACATTTATAGAATTTTATATCCACATTTAAAAAGAAGGAAAAATTACAAGTGATTAATCTAAGTTCCCATCTCAAGACTCTAAAACAATAGGAACAATAACAATCCATTTAGAAACTAGGCAAAGACATGAAGAGATAATACATCAAAGAAGCTCCAGGTAAATAAGCACATTAAAAAAATATTCAACTTCATTAGCAGTTAGAAAAATGCAAAGTAAAGCTATAATGAGATATCAACGCACACCTTTTAAAATTACTAAAATAAGTCAATAAGTGGCGACACTGAATACTGGTAGAGAAGCAGAGAAACTTAACCACTCGTATATTTTTAGTGGAAATATAAAATTGTACAGCCACACTGAAAAATTATCTGAAAGAATGATTTTTTAGGTTTGTGGAATTAAACATGAGGCTACCATCTGACCTAGAAATTATTCTCATGGATAATTGTCCTGGAGAAATGAAAACTTACATCCCCACGAAAACCTGTACATAAATGTATATACATGCTTTATTCATAAGAGGCCCAAACTGAAACATGCAGATGCCCTTCAATGCTGCTGCTGCTGCTGTTGTTAGGTGTTGTTGAATCAAATACAACTCATAGTCTCCCTTTGAGAAACATTTTGAACCCTGCCCTATCCCATGCCGTCCTCCTCATTTCTGATACACTTGAGTCCATTGTTACAATCACTGTGTCAATCCATCTTTTTGAGGGGCTTCCTTTCCTTTTCTGACCCTCCAACCTTTCCAAATATGGTATCCTTTTCCATGGACTAAACAAACCTTTCTAGTAACGTGTCCAGAGTACATGAAATGAAACTTCATCATCCTCATCTTTAAGAAGCACTGTGGGAGAAAAAAAAAAAAGCAGTACTGTGGTTATCCTTTGTCCAGCGTGCGTGCACACACACACACACACACACACACACTGGCAGTCCATGTACTTGTCAGTGGTTAATGATTAAAAGCTGTGGTTTTTACTGTTGTGTTGTTATGTTCTGTCATGTCACCTGCGACTCATAGAGGCTCTGTGTACAACAGCCCCAAACCTTGCTCTATCCTGCTCAATCTTAATGTCTCCAACACACCTACCCCTATTACCCCAGTCACTCAATCAATCTATCTCATCAAGGGTCTCCCTCCCTTGAGCTGTTCCTCCATACTCCCAAGCATGATGCCCTCTCCAAAGACCAGTCCCTCCTTGCAACATGCCGAGAGTACCTCAGATGAAGCATTTGAATCTTTGCCTCCAAAGAGCAGCCTAGTCTCACTCCCTCTAGTACGAACCTGTTTGTTCTCCTAGCAGTCAATGGTATAGTCAATATTCTGTTCCAGCGTCACAGCTCAAAGGCATCAATTCTTCTTCTACCAATGCTAGTCATTGACCAGCTTTCTGATGCATAGCAAGTAATTGCAAAGACTATGGCCTGGATCAGGTGCACCTTAGTGTCTAGACTGACACTGTTGCTTTTCAATACTTTGGAGACGTCTTTGACAATAGAATTTCCCAAACCCCAGAAATTACATTCTTTGTATTTTCAAGAATGTTTAAAATGTAAGCTACAAAGCACTGCAAATGGTTAAAAACAAAGTACTAACACCATCACAAAACTGTTAATGTTAATGTGTTTTAGTTTGATGATGTGCCTTCAATTTTATTAGATAAAGGATACTTTTAAAAGGGTATTTTTGTGTTTGTGACAATCTTTGAAGAGCTTGGAAATATAATTTCTGTTTATCATTTTATGTATAAGGGCAAAAAAGCTTTGGTGCATTTGTACCATGAGAAATAAAACTATGGAGAAATAAAAAGGAAAAGAGCCATGATGTATGCAATAACCTGGATAAATTTCCAGAGAAATATTGAGTGGGAAAAAAAGCCAATCCAACAAGCTATCTACTGCATGATGTTATATATGTAATATTATTTAAAAAATTTATTATGATTTTAATGAGATAATTGAATTTTCATTCATTCATTCATTCATTCATTTTTGCACCCTTCCAGTTCACTTAAGAAATTCATTCATTGTTGCATAATTTCATGCCCCCATAATCCCTCCCTCAGTCCACTTTGCTATGCACCTCTTATTCTCTAATCATGGAAGGTACTATAGTGCTTTCTCAAACAGTTGGAAATAGGAATACCATTTGACCCAGCAATTCCGTTACTAAGAATATACCCTAAGGAAATCAGAGCTGCCACCCAAACAGATTTATGCACATCCACATCTTTGTTTGTTTCTGTGCTATTTACAATAGCAAAGAGATGGAAGCAATCCAAGTGCCCATCAACAAATGAATGGATAGAAAAACTATAGTATATTCATACAATATAATACAAGGAATTAATAAAATATTACACAACCTGGGTGACCCTGCAGGACATTATGCTGAGTGAAATATCTCAGTCACAAAAGGATAAGTACTGCATAACACCACTGTTATAAAGCATAACTGACATGAGGGTTGGGGGGAAACTAAGTAAAGAGAGGATAAATAAATAATATTGCATCTGAACAGATGAAGGAAAGAACTGTTTAAAAGGAATATAACATTCTTAAAATGGTAGAATTCTAAAAATTGGAGGCTGTATTAAAAGCTATCAGGGTTTGAGAAAAGGTTAGAAGTAGAAGGTAAATGAGTGTTGCACATAAGGTATTGTGGTGATGGAAATGTTCTGTATCTTGTCTGGATCAATGTCAATATTTTGATTTTGATATTAAAGGACATTTTTGTAAAACTGGATAAAGAGCATATGAATCTTTCCATATTATTGCATAAAACTTCATATGAGACTTCAATTAATATTGAATTAAATAGTTTAAAGAAAGGAAAAAATACTTGAGATATTAAAAACTTATATTGGCTCTGATCTTTTTTATCACAATAGGAAAATTCTTCACATTCTTCCTATAATACTTTGTAAAAGTTGAATTTAAAGATTAATATGCCAAACATTGTCCCTACTGTCAAGTTAATTACAATATGTAGTGACCACATAGGACAATGTATAACTGCCTGTGAGTTTCTAAAGCTGTACTTCTTTCATTCTTTTTATTTTTTAAAAACTTTATTAAGTGTGTGTGTGTGTGTACCATCAAATCAGATCTGACTGGTACAGGAGGAGATTGCAGAGCATCTGGTGAATTCGAACTGTGAGATTGTAGTGCAGTTTCTTGCCACTAGGCTACCAGAGCTCACTAAAGCTGTACTTCTTTATGGAAGAAGCTTGTTTCATCTTTCTCCCTTAGAGTGGATGATGGGTTAGCAGCCAAACACTTCAAACCTTGTGCCACCAGTGCCCCTCTTAAATGTTAATGATAGAAGTAAATTTTACAGGATGCCAAGTCAAGTCTCTTTTGAAATAAAATGGAAGCCAGACCTGATATGTATTTATTGATTTATCTTTTTTTTGGTGTCACTGTGGAGACTAAGGTGCGCCTGATACAGGCCATGGTCTTTGCAATCACTTGTTATGCATCAGAGAGTTGAACAATAACTAGGAAAGATAGAGGGAGAATTCATGCCTTTGAGCTGTGGTGCTGGAGAAGAGTATTGAATGTACCATGGACTGCTAAGGAAACAGATTCATCCTAGAGAGGGTTAAACCATGCTGCTCCTTGGAGGCAAGAATTCTGAGGCTTCATCTGACATATTTTGGACATGTTGTAAGGAGGGATGGGTCCTTGGAGAGGGACTTCATGCTTGGGAGGGTGGAGGGATGGCGCAAGAGGAGAAGGCCCTCTATGAGGTGGATTGATTCAGTGACTGGGGTAATTGGGATGGGTGTGGCAGTGCTATTGGCACAGGACAGAGCAGAGTTTAGGGCTGTTGTACATAGGGTAGCTATGAGTCACAAACGGCTCGACAGCACATAACAACAACAACAATGGGAACATGCTGAAAGAAACACTCTCAATCAGATGGATTGACACAATGGCTAGAAGACTGGGCTTATGCATGGCAGAGACTGTGAGGCTGGTGTAGGATCAGGCAAGATGTTATTCTGTTGGATATGTGCTTATTGTGAATCAGAGACAATTCATCAGCCCTAAGAATGCCATACTTCCGTAAGTTGTTATTGTTGTGTGCTTTCAAGTTTGAAAATAACCCATAGCTGACCCTCCAGTGAGTTTTCAGAATCAGTATATTGCACAGAAGATTGCCTATCCTTCTCCCATGGAGCAGCTGGTGGATTCGAACCACGTGCCTTTGGGATTGCAGCATATTACCAATAGATTACAAGAGTTCCCTGTTAGTACTTCCAGGGTAGAAACTGAGAGGTAAAGTGTCTCACTGAAAATTTGATGTTGAATTTTCAAAATCCTTCTACTCTAGTGTCTTAGAATTTCACTGTGCCTACTAGCTGCATCATTTTGATGAGTGCACCTTGCGTAATGTATCTTTGCTTGCCACCCATGTCAACAGTGAACTCTAAGGTGAAGGCTGTGGTTATCTAGAGGGTGGCTTAGATAAATTATTTTTGTACTTGCTGGAGAGAAGCACCTTATCTTGAACAGAAGCCTCAAAATGGAAATACAGGTTGAAAAATAGTTTGAGTTGCAATTTCAGTGGTCAAAAATAAAATATTCTGGAACTATCTCTTGGAAAAAGTGTAGCCAGAGTGCTCCTTGGAAACAAGGATGGCAAAGCTTTGTCTCTCATATTTTGGGCATTTTTCCAGGTGAAGCTATTCCTTGGAAAGGGCTATCAAGCTAGAAAAAGTGGAGAGTCAACAAAAGAAAGGAAGACCCCCAGCGAGATGAATTGACACAGTGATTACAGCAATAGGCTCATTGTGTTAGTGATAATGAGACTGGCACAAGTTAGGACAAGGTTCAGGTCCGTTATCCGTAGTGTCACTGTGAGTTGTGTTCAATGGTACCTAATAACAATAGCAACAATAATCTTTTTAGAAAGTAATGCCAGAGTTGTACAGTTATCAAATCAAAATTGTTAGTAATATATGTCACAGTATTTATTAGTACAAAATGGATAAAAACTAAGCACATTAAATTTTTTTCTCAAAAGCCACAAAATTAGTGCGCATATATGTGATTTATTAATATTTTTTAAGTGATTTATGAAATTCATCTTTCATTTTAAGCATTCAGACTGACTGTCATTTCACATTTTATATTTGAAATAAAACTCCGAAGGTATTCTACTTTCTGAAAAATGCTGCTTCTTCAGCAGGCGTCACTTAGTTAAGCCATAATTAAAGAATTAAATCAGCATCTGGTAAGTGAGACACTTGATTGTAAAATCCTGATTGTATTCTGTCCAATTCAACATACTAACATTTGAAAGACAGTCGCTATTATGACTGAATCTCTTGCCTGGTAAGAGTAAAGAATATCAAAGGCTTAAGTCCGTAGAGTATGAATTTACTAATTATAGATGAATTATAATCATATAAAGATTTTTGTTGCCAAAGTTTTACATGATTCCTCTAATTTTTGGTCTTTCTTTACTTAAATGCTTATTTGTTGCCATTGCTGACAAGAATTCAATATTTTTCTGTATAGTGACGAGAACATAGTTTTCTGACACCTTTTGAATCAATCTAAAAATTAGTTATGTCATAGCACCAATTATCTATATGTTGATGAGTAACGTATTTAATTAAAATAGCCACATCACATTGAGTTAGCTATGTTTCAAATTGTCATTGTAATGATTTCCATGGGGATTGGTAGCTGGCAACTTGTACAGTCGTCATATTTAAAGGAGAGGAAATGAAAACAAGTCCCAGCCCATCTGGAAGGCTAAGCTTTAGAGGCAGGAATAAATAACAAAAAGGGACAAACTCCAGATTATATCTACATTTATTAAAGTCCTATTTTAGACCCAGATATTCATTGATAAATGTTTTACAGCAGCTTCTAGAGACTATTTTGTTGTGTAAGCTGCTATGACAACTTTTAGGGATCCTTTGCGTACAGAGAACTGTTCTACAAGGTTATTAAGTCTCTGACTTTTCAGAAACTACTTACCAGGACTGCTTTCCAAAGTGACTCTGACTAGTGGTCCAGTGCTTAGCTCATAACATGTCAGAAATGGTCACCTCACTATCATGACAAAGATATTGGATAGGTGGGTTCTGGTTAAATACTGCAGAATCAAATACTTGTGTGAAGAGTATAGAAGCTCCTTTGGATATTGTTGTTGTTAGTTACCATCAATGTGACCCCCACTCTTAGTAACCCCGTCAATAAAAGACCTGAACCTTGCCATATGCTTCACCTGTTGCTGCAGTCTATCAATCCATCTTGTTAGGGATTCTGTCCGTCGTCCTCTGACCTTTCTCCTTTCCCAGAAAAATATTCTTTCCAAGGACTGGATTACCCTGATGACATGCCCAAAGTGTGTGATACAGAATTCAACCATCCTTGCATCTAAAAAGTACCCTGCTTGTTACCTCTGTAAGACAGAGTTGTTTGTTCTTTTGACAGTACATTTAATATTCAGGTCTTATTCTCTAACATTACAATAATAGATTCTATCAAACGAGTGTTCTACAACCAGATATGTGGATGCTATTTTTTCTTCATGCTAATAACGTTTTTCCCCCAAATTCAAAGTTCTGTTCTTTCCTTTTTTATAGCTGTGTGATTACCAACCAAGGCCTATTCAACTGTATGCTCAGAATCAGTGAAATTCTAGTTGTACTGTTATTCATCTAAGAAAAGAGTTTCTTTTTGTTCAAGACATATTTTCTAACTTGGGAATTTCAGATATCAACTGCAATTAAAGTATCTCAAGTATATAGGGTAATTTTAAAATTGTTCCAAATAATGGTTGGAATTTTTCTTATCTCCATTTTTCTCCCTTAAGTGTTGTGCTTTATGATAAATTCTGGCTTTAAATACTAGTTTTAATATTTCCTAATCTCCATCTGGGTAAGTCACAAATGCTTCTTTACCTCAGTTTGAATATGGTGTATTATATGATACTATCAGTTAATTTATGCAAAGAATGTAGAATTCTATGCAGTATATTGTGATTCTTAATAATCATATTCTATTAATTTTCTATTGAGCATACATATATATTTTTTCTAAATTCATTTTTAATCTAATTTGAATTCGTGTTAGACTAGAAAAAAGAATAACACAATGCGTTGTTGTTGTTATTGTTGTTATGTGCCGTGGAATCGTTTGCGACTCATAGCGACCCTATGTACAACATCCCTAAACCCTGCTCTATCCTGTGCCAATCGCATTGCCTCTGATACACCCATCCCGATTACCCCAGTCACTGAATCAATCCACCTCATAGAGGGTCTTCCCTCCTGCACTGTCCCACTACCCTATCAAGCATAATGTCCCTCTCCAAGGACCTGTCTCTTCTTACAACATGTCCAAAGTATGTCAGACGAAGCCCCAGAATTCTTGCCTCCAAGGAATAGCCTGGTTTAACCCTCTCTAATATCGATCCGTTTATTTTCTTGGCAGTCCATGGAACAATCAATACTCTTCTCCAACACCACAGCTCAAAGGCGTCAATACTCCTTCTATCCTCCCTAGTCATTGTCCAACTCTCTGATGCATAACAAGTGATTGCAAAGACCATGGTCTGTATCAGACGCACCTTAGTGTCCAGAGAGACACCGTTGCTCGCGAGTACTTTAGACAGCAAACTTTCCCATTGCAATACGTTTTTTGATTTCCTGGCTACTGGTGCCAAGAGTGTTGACCGTGGAGCCAACCAAACTGAAGCTGTGAACAATCTCAATCTCTTCGCCATCTGTCCTGATGCTATCAATTGGTCCAGTGGTGAGAATCTTTGTCTTCTTGACATTGAGCCTCAGTTCATACTGAAGGCTGCAGTCCTTGACCCTCTGCAGTAAGTGCATGAGATCCTCCTCAGTTTCAGCGAGCAGATTGTTGATAGATCGTCCACCAATCCTAACGCCACGCTTTTCCTCATAGAGTCCAGCCTCTCGGATAATCTGCTCTGCATACAGGTTGGAAAACTAGGGAGATAGGACACAACCCTGGTGTACACCCTTCCTAATTTTGAACCATGCAATGTTGCCCTGCTCTGTTCTGACGACTGCCTCTTGGTCCAAGTACAGGTTTCGCATTAGCACAATTAAATGTTCTGGGATTCCCATTCTTCTCAGAGTCAGCCACAGTTTGTTATGATCCACACAGTCAAATGCCTATGCATAATCAATGAAACACAGATAGACATTCTTCTGTTATTCTCTGCTTTCAGCTAAGATCCATCTGACATCAGCTACAATATCCCCCACCACCCCTTCTAAACCCAGCCTGGACTTCCGGCAGTTCTCTGCTGATGTACTGTTTGAGTCGTTTTTGGATAATCTTCAGTAGAATCTTGCTTGCATGTGAAATCAATGATATTCTTCTGTAGTTTCCACACTCAGCTGGGCCACCCTTCTTTGGGATGGGAACAAATATAGATCTCTTCCAGTCAATTGGCCAAGTGGTTGTTCTCCAGATTTCTTGGCAGGGATTTATCTTTCACTGCTCCATAAATTGCTGTCTGTCAGATACTCGTAAACATTCAGATTGAGACAGATTAGGAAGAAGGATTGGCCATCCACTTCTGAAATAGCAGGCCTCTGAAAACACAAAGCATACACTGTTATAATATGCAACAAAAGCGTCACATTCCTGGGGGTATAATGATAAACCTTATTTTAACTTTACTAACTAATGGAAAAGATTTAAATCTACTTTTCTCTTTTCGCCTTCATTTTTTTCTATATGTCTTGAAATAAAATATTCTTTCTTCCATACCTAAAGATTTTCTTGACTCAGGTGATTCCTGGCCTCAATTCACATTTAATAGTAAAACATCAATATTTACTAAAAAATATTGTAGAGTCAATAGGATTTGTTGGCTGCTAAGTTTCAATTAGAGTTATCAAATCAAATTGATTTTTTTGCAAACCAACAAAAAGACTACTATTATTAAGGATTTTACTCCTGTGCGAGTTCATTTTTTCAAGAGGAATTGCATCTCCTACTTGGAGATACGTATTATTTCCAATGGGTAGTTGTTGTTGTTATGTGCCATTGAGTTGATTGCAACACATATCCACTCTATAAAAATGGCTCTGAACCTTGCACTTTCCTGAGTTAATATCACCAGCTCTGACACACCTGACCTCATTGCCACAGTCATTGTGTCAATCTGTCTTGCTAAAGGTCTTCTCTGTGTTGACCTTCTACTCTTCCAGGTAAGATGTTCTCTGAGGACTGGCCCTACATGACAGTGTGTCCAAAGTGTGTGAGGTGGAGTTTCACCATCTTTGCCTCCAAGAAGCAAGAACCTCCTGGTTTTATGATGTCACTTTTCTCTATCTTTCTTTTCTACTCTTTTGGTCTCATAATTTATCTCACTGTCATTCATCCTTGTGTGTTTGATGTCTTTGATTTCTTCACATTACAAAAGTACTGCTGAGCAGTGCACATTGGGTCTGCACAGAGATTTGGAAACTTGCTTTTCAATTATCTGGCATTTTCTTTTTGCTTTCATTTTTATGAGATCTTACGCCTCTGTATAAGGAGGTGGGGACTTTTGTTTGACTCCTTGAGGCATCCATTTTAGTATTCTATTTTCAGTTTAGACATGTCTTGGCATTACTCAAACACATAGATTAAACTATTTTAAAAATTATGTAGATTTTGTCTTGGGAGCTAGAGATAAATAATTTTGTATTTTAAGTTGCTCTTTTTCATGTGCATTGAGGTTTTTTCAAAATAATTAAAAACCTTTAATTTTAAACATTTTAATATTTTCTGCTTATGCAATTTCAAAATCTGGGGAGAGATGAGATGAAATACAATTTAAAACAGTATAATAAGAGAAAATGGTATCAAGGTTGGTTTTATAAACGCTCTTAGAACATGTAATTTAGCGTTTTTGTGAACATAAACTAAAATAACCCCAAATTCAATGTTTTATAAAGACTTTGACCTTGAGCAACTTCCTAAGGCTGTAATTCAGACATTCAGTGATTTTTGTATTTAAAATTACAAGATTTCTGTGTGATGTTTTGTTGGTCTAGTGGTAAGGAGTTGTGCCACTGCCACTCCAAAACATGTGGTTCAAATCCACCAGCTGCTCTATAGGAGAAAATGAACAACTCTTCCTGTGAGTCTTATCTCTTGCAATTTGTTTTTCTCCTTTTTGTCCCCTATAAATCATTTTTCTAATATGCTACGTAATATTTTTATCAATTATGCTGATAGTTTATAATCAATTCTCCCCCTGTTCTGTATTTAAATATATAAACTATACACTATATACAAATATATACACTATACAACAAATAATTCATTGCTGTTAGGTCGGAGCCTGGTTCCTCAGGCAGGTTTTTAGTGGCCATCATATGGGTGGAGATTGCCCATCATTCTCACTCAGAGTGGTGGATTTGAACTCTGAGAGGCTCCACCTCTGGGTTAACAATCTGGCTTCCTACCGACTACGCCACTGGAGCACATACTATGCACAACAGGAAGTTTATATGTTTGCCATAGCATCCTGAATCCCTAACATACTTGGTACGTAACAGTTATGTAATGTTTGGAAACTAATAATTATTTCTCTTTTTTTAAGACATGTCACAAAAATTACATAATAAAAGAAATGAAAATGATCCCCCCAACATTTTCTTAACTTGAAAGAATCATAATGGAACAGCATGAAAGAATATTTTTGGAAGTGAAATTATTCTGTATCTGAGTTGTAATAACAATTAAATGACTATATTTTTTTCGGATTCATGTAGATGAGAAGAAAGCAGAAAAAAGTTAATTTGATGGCATAGCAATGTTCAAAATATTAATGAGAAAAGCAGATTCATCATTAAAAAAGATAGTATTTTGTAATTCTGCATGTAAACCCCAACCCATTGCTGTTGCATCTAGAGATCTTACAGGACAAATAGAAATGCCCTAGAGGGAGGAATAAGATCATAGATCTTTTCAGAAACTGTCACATTTTACTCCCATGGAGAGATTGATGGGACTAAACTGCCAACCTTTCAGTTAGCAACTGAAAGTTTAATTATTGGGCCACCAAGGATAATTACATTTAAATACATTTTTTCCCAAAATATATGCTAGATGGTTCTGGTGGCTTATTGGTTAGGAGATGCACTGTCAAACCAAGTCCATCACTCTACGGGAAGAAGTTGAGCAATCTCTACTCTTGCGCTTTGCAGCCTTTGAAACCTTGCTGAATGCTAAGCTATGAGTTGCTTCTTACACAACAGCACAGAATAACATATACTATGGAGGTTAAAAAATTAACGAATGTATTTAAATGTCATTTTCACAAAGTATTTTAATATGGAAATCTAAAGCCATGGTTGTTGTTGCTGTTATGTTCTGTTGCGTCACTTGCGACTCATAGTGACCCTACAACAGCCCTAAAATCTGCTCTATCCTGTACCAACCACATTGTCTCCAACATACCTACACTTACTACCTCAATCACTGAGTCAATCCATCTCCTCTCCTGCGCTGTCCCTCCATCCTCCCAAATATGATGTCCATCTCCAAGGACTGATCCCTCCTTGCAACATGCCCATAGTATGTTAGATGAAGCTTCACAACCCTTGACTCCAAGGAGAAGCCTGGCTTCACTTTCTCTGGGACAAACCTGTTTGTTCTCCTAGCAGTCTGTGGTATATTCAACACTCTTCTCTAGCACCACAGCTCAAAGGCATCAATTCTTTTCCTATCATCCGTAGTCACTGTTCAGCTCTCCTGTGCAGAGCAAGCAATAACGAAGACTATAGCCTGGATCAGTCACACCTAAGTCTCCAGCCTGACGTCATTGATCTACAGTACTCTAGAGACTTTCCCAATGCAATTCGTCTCTTGATTTCCTGGCTGCTGGCACGAAGAGTGTTGACTGTGGAGCCAAGCAAACTAAAACTGTCAACTATCTCAATCTCATCACCATCCCTACTGCTGTTGTCTGTTGGCCCAGTGGTGAGAGTCTTTGTATTCTTGATGTTGAGCTTCAATCTGTATTGAAGGCTGCAGTCCTTGACCTTCTGCAGCAAACGCATCAAGTCCTTCTCAGTTTCAGCAAGCAGGGTTGTGCCATCTGCATAATGCAGATTGTTGATGAATCTTCATCCAATCCTGATGCCACTTTCCTCCTCGTACAGCCCAGCATCCCAATGATCTGTTCTGCATACAGATTGAAAAGGTATAGAGACAGAATACATCCCTGGCAGAACCCCTTCCCAATTTTGAAACTTGCAGTGTCTTCTTGTTCTGTTCTGACTAATATTTCTTTGTTCAAGTATAGGTTTCATATTAGTACAATCAAATGTTTAGGAATTCTCATTCTTCTCAGAGTCAGCCATAGCTTGTTGTGATCTACAAAGTCAAAGCCTTGGCATAGTCAATGAAGTACAGATAGACATTCCTCTGGCATTCTCTGATTTCTGCTAAGATCCATCTAACATTAGTTATAATATCCCCAGAACCATGAACTCTTCTAAACTGCCTGCATTATCTGGCAGTTCTATGTTGATGTGTTGCTCCCGTCATTTTTGGAGAGTTTTCAGCAGAATCTTGCTTGCATGTAACATCAATGATATTGATCAATAATTCCTACACTCTGTCAGGTCACCTTTCTTTGGAATGGGAAGAAATATCAATCTCTTCTAGTCAGTTTGTGTCTGTCCTCCAACTTTTTAGCACAACTTAGTGAGCACATCCAGGCCAGCATCTGTTTTTTTAAATATGTCAATTAATATGCTGTCAACTCGTGGAGCCTTGTTTTTTTGCCAGTTCTTTCAGAGCAACTTCAACTTCCTCTTTTATCAAGACAGGCTCTTGTGCATATGTTATTTCATGAAATTCTTCTGTGTCAGCCAATTCCTTCTGGTACAGTGATTCTGCATACTCCTTCCATTTTCTTTTAATGCTTCTTGGATCATTTAACACTCTGCCCAAAGCATCATTAAGTATTGCCACTTATGGCTTGAATTTGTTTTTTAATTCCTTCAGCTTAAGGAATGCTGAGAAAGTTTTACCCTTTTGATTTTCTGCCTCTAGCTCTTTGCACATTTTACTATAGTATCTTGCTTTGTAATCCTGCTCTTTGAAATTTTCTGTTCAGCACTTTAATTTCTTGATTTTTTCCCCTTTAGCTTTGGCTTCTTGGCGCTCTAATGCAATTCTCAGAGTCTCATCTGACATCCATCTTGGTCTTCCTCTTCAGCCTTTGTAATGATCTTTTGCATTCTTCACAGATGATATTCTTGACATCCTCTCACAGCTCATTTGGTCTATTCTTATTGGTGTTCAAGGCCTCAAACTTGTTCCTGAGATGGTTTTGAAATTCAGGTGGGTTAGACTTAAGGTCAAGTTTTAGTTCCTGGCAATTTGATTTCTTTTTCTTCAACTTCAGCTTGAACTTGCATATGAGTAGTTGGTGGTCTGTCCCAAAATCCGGACCTGGCCTGGTTTTCACAGCTGATATTGAGCTTTCCTAGGGATTCTTTCCACAAATGTAACTTATTTGATTCCTATTCATACCATCAGGTGAAATCCATGTGTATAACCTGTGTTTGTGTTTCTTATAAAGGCCATTTGTAATGAATAAATCATTAAATGTGCAGAATTCTATAATTCTATCTCCAGCCTCATATCTGTCATTGAGTCCATGTTTTCCAGAGACTGATCTTTCTTTTCTGTTCCCAACTTTTGTGTTCCGGTTGCCCATTATTATCAATGCATCTTGATTGCATGTTCGATCAGTTTTTGACTGTAAAATTTGGTAGAAATCTTCCATTTCCTCATCTTTGGCTCTTGTTGTCGGTGCATATATTTTAATGACAGTGGTATTCACTGGACTTCTTTGTATGCATGTGGATATTATCCTGTCACTCACCACATTATATTTCATGATGGATCTAGAAATGACTTTTTAAATTATGAAACCAACTTTAAGGGACCTCTGGTGGCCTATTGTTAAGAACGTGCATTGTAATCTCCTCCTCTACCTGCCAGTTCTGATTTGAGGGTATATACACAAAATCAATAAAATTTAAAAAAATTATTTTTTATACTTGGTTCCACAGGTTACCTTCCACCTTTTATGTATAGCAGGTGAAAACACTAAGTTTTGTAGCACAGTATTTCTGGATGCCTTGACTTTCTACATTTCTCAAATAATTCTTACTAAACACAATGCTGATTTCCTTCAGGATATTAAAAGAATTCTTTGGCCTGAGTCTGACTTTATGTGCATGGATATATGCAAGGGTACACAACTAAAAACATGAAAGAGAGGAAATCCTTGCTTTTCTGTGAAGGATAATCGTATTATCTCAACCTTTACTGTTCATGTATTTTTTAAGTGTGAAATGATTTTAGAGTTTTGAACAGAAGGAATACATAGAAATAAAAGAATGAAAAGGTATAATTGAGATGAGAGTTTGCGTGTGTTGTATAAAAGAGAGTTGAGCTGAAAAATAGATGTGATCTTTTTCTTTTAATTGCTGTTGACACAAAGTCATTTTCTTACCACTTTTGTGAATGTTACTAGAGAATAATGGTGCCAAAGTTTTCAGCTTTTAAAATAATCACTGATGTGGAAAATTGCATCATTTAGAAAGAAACCAAACATATAGTACTGGAATTTTAATGAAAATAGTTGAGGGAAAAGACCAGAATAAACTTTGGGGTAGAAGGGTAGGAGGGAAGATGAAGCTTAAAGTATTTTATCTATAACTAAATCTCTCAGCTATTTTTATATTTGCAGAATTTTCAATTATAGGCTCGACCAATGAAAGATTAATTGCCTATGGCGCAGAATATACACATCATATGCTGAGTTTAAACATTGACATGACTGACTTCAGAAACTTCCTACATTTATTGGGAACGCAGTGGTGTTCATAGGGGAGCTGTTTTGGGTACTATATTGGACAGTGCTATTCACAGGGGTTTTACTGGCCATTTTCAAAAAAACAGATCACTAGCTCACATTTCTGAGTCTTAATCAGTCTAGAAGATCCACTGAAGCTCTCCACTGTAGTTGACCTGCTGGGAATTTAAATGCTGTTTATTCAAGTACCATTCTCTTAAATGCAATATAATGAAGTCTTTAATGACATCTTAAAGAATTATGATAATATAAGGGAAAATATAAGTAATTATAAAATGCAATGCCTGACCTATAAGATGAAATGATACTTAAAGTGTGTGACAAGTCATATTTTTATTAATCTTGTGTATCTTAAATTAATCGTGTTGTGTAACGGACTTTCCCTTCTATGATGTATGTAATTTTCCTGTGAATAATCAAAAACAAACAATATCTTAAATTAATTATCCTGTGTAATGGACTTTTCCTTCTATGATATATATAATTTTCCTGTGAATAATCAAAACCAAAACAATGGATAAACTGAGTTATTTTTTTTCTGTTTTATTATTATTACTAATTTTAATGAAAATTTACAGAGACTTTGGATTTTCATCCATTCATTGTTGCACTTTTCTCCCTGACCCCCCTCCCCTCCCAGTACACTCTTCTTTTTGAAAAGTAAAAGAAAAATTTTTACCCTCCCCCCCAGGTCCACTCCACTATGCAGCCTTCATTCTGGACTCCTGTCATGACAATAATACCTAATCACATATCCCTTTTTAACAGTTTTCTCCCTCATCTTTTTCAGTACAGTATACATTATTTATCCCATCTTTCTCAGCCTCTCCCCAACCCTGATGTCAGTTCTGTTTTACATCAGTGGCACTATGGAGTATCTGTCCTTTTGTGACTGAGATAGTTCACTCAGCATAATAATGTCTTCCTGGGTCACCCATTTGGAATAATATTGCATGAGTTCCTTGTTTTTCAATGAAGCATAGTATTCCACTGTGTGACTATACTACAGCCTCTCTATCCATTCATTTGTAGATAGGCACTTAGGTAGTTTCCAACTCCTTGCTATTGTGAACAAAGCCGGGATTAACATGGGTGTGCATATATCTGCTTTGGTGTCAGTTATGGTCTCTTTAGGGTATATTCCCAGTAGTGGAATTGCTGAGTCAAATGGTGTCTCTATTTGCAACTTTTTTGAGAAAACGCCATTCCACCTTCCATAGTGGCTGCACCATTTACACTTCCACCAACAGTGAATAAGGGTTCCAGTTTCTCCACAACCTCACCAGCATTTGTTGCTTGCTGTTCTGTTAAATTTTGCTATTCT
>NW_006399920.1:1184971-1188896 GCF_000299155.1 Elephantulus edwardii | reverse complement strand
GATATAATCTCACTCGCACCAACAGTGAAATAAGGGTTCCAGTTTCTCCACAACCTCACCAGCATTTGTTGCTTGCTGTTCTGTTAAATTTTGCTATTCTTACTGGGGTGAGATAATATCTCATAGTTGTTTTGATTTGCATCTCTCTTAAAGATTTTGAACATTTCTTCATGTGTTTATTGGCCATCTGAATGTCTTCTTTGGTGAAGTGTCTGTTCATATCCTGTGCCCATTTTTAAATTGGATTGAAAAACTGAATTCTTACAGTCAGATTGTACTTTCCACTTGTCTGACTAGTTACTCATTGAAGCTGAGAGGAATTCTGACTCATAGCAGATGCCCAAAGGGTTTCCAAGGTAATAAATCTTTGCTAAAGCATATTGTCACATCTTCTCCCATAGAGAGTGGCTGGTGAGTTTGGTTGGTAGACGTTTGATCAGCGGCAAAGCATTTAACCACTTGTGTCCCTAGGGTTCCTGTCCTTCAGTAAAGAGGAATTTACAGCAACATTAGATGCTCACTGTCACTGCCTATATGTGTTCTCAGGTCAAATACAATAGTGCCCATAATTGATTCTCTTCCCAAGTGTTTTCTTTATCTAGAGCTGCTATAAAAACAATCGTTCAAGTTGACAGCTCTAGCAAACAGAAATTTATTGTTTCACTGTTTCTTGTTGCTATTTTAAGTGCCTTTGAATTAACTACAATTCATAGAAACTCCATGAACAACAGACCAAAACCTTGCCCTATCTGGTGCCATCCTCACGTTCAAGCCATTATTACAGTCTGTTATTACACAGAATGTTATTACAGAATGTTAATCCATTCTTTGAGTGTTTTCTTCTTTTTCTCTGATCCTCTAGTTTTCAAAACCTGAGTTATTTTTCCAAGGACTGGACCTTCTTGAAAACATGCCCAAACTATGGGAGATGAAGTTTCACCTCTAAGGACTTCCATAGTTGACATTCCTCCAAGACGGATTTGTTTGTTCCATTGAGAGCCCATGAGATATTTAACATTCCATATTTTTCAGGGGAGTTGTGCATTTCCCAGTTTAGTAAACCAGAAGTCTGAATTCATGATGCTACGCCAGTGAGAAGGCTTGCTCTTTCTGTCAGTTGTGGAGGAAATTCTTTGGCTCTTTAGGTGTCAGGATGCCCAACATTCCTTGGAAATCCCATAGATTTAAATTTTTCCTCTAATAAAGGATCTCTACAAGAAGTTAAATAGCAATGATGTAATTTTAAAGGCTAAATATTTTTATGTGGGTAAGGATTTGAACATTAGAAGCTCCCATTCATTTATTTTTATCCTTTCCTGGTTTTAGGTTTTTGTTATGGTTGGAAGTTTATTCATAGTGTAGATTAGGCCTTCTAGAGTTGTTCCTACTTTTTTCTTTGATGAACTTAATAGTCTTTTGTTTTACTCCTAGGTCTCTGATCAGTATTTAGTTGGTTCTAGTGTATGATGTGTGGGGAGGGTCTTACTTCAGTGTTCTACAGGTGGTATTAAAATTTTAGCAGATCATTCATTAAAGAGCCTGTCTTTTCCCCACTGAACTGATTTCCTCTCTTTTGTCAAAGATCAATTAACCATAGGTTGAGGAGTTGATTTCTGGGTTCTCTATTCTAATCCATTGATCTATCTATCTATTGGTTGCCACTGTACCAGTACCATGCTGTTTTTATTAATGTGACTATGTAGTGAAATTTGAGATCAGAGAATGTGAGGCCTCCTACCCTGTTTTTCTTTTTAGTAATGCTTTGCTTATTCAGGGTCTCTTTCCATTCCAGACAAAACTGGAAATTGCCTTTTCCATCTCAATGAAGAATGAAATAATTTTATATTAAAGACTAAGATGCGCTCGATCCAATTCATGTTTGCTATTTTATTGTTTTTGTTTTAATTACTTCCTATGAATCTTAAAGTTGGAAAATGAATAAGGAAAACAGAAGAATAATAGGTGTCTCGGATGTGTGGTGTGAGAGAAGAGGACTGAATATCCCATAGACTACAAAAAACAAACAAGTTTGTCTTGAAGGAAGTGAAACAGGGTGCTTTTGGAAGCAAGACTGGGGAGAGTTTTTCTCATACAGTTTGGGCATATTGTCAGGATGGGCTAGTCTCCAGAAAAATATATCAGTCCAGGAAAGGTGAAGTATCAGAGAAAGATATGATGACCCTTAAAAGCATGGATTGGCATACAGACTATAACAAAGTGCTTGAGCACATCAGAGATTGTGATGATGGCACAGGATAGGGCAAGTTTTAGATCTGTTGTTCTTATTGTTGTTGTTGTTATGTGCTATCGAGTCACTTGTGACTCATAGCGACCGTATGATGCTGGAGAAGAATGTTGAATATACTATGGACTGTTAAAGGAATGAACAGGTTCATTCTGGAAAGGGTGAGACCAGGCTGTTTCTTGAAGGCAAGGATTCTGAAGAGTTGTCTGGTATACTTTAGACATGTTGCAAGGTGGGATCAGTCCTTGGAGAGAGGGATGTCATGCTTGGTAGGGTGGAGGGACAGCACAAGAGAGGAAGATCCTTGATGAGATGGATTGGTTCAGTGACTAGGAAAATGGGGTAGGTGCCTCCAAGAACAGATCCTTCCTTGTAACATGTCCAAAGAATGTGGTTCAAATATGTGAGAGGAAGGTGGGCAGTCTCTTCCCTTGTGATATACTGCCTCTGAACACTCACAGGAACCAGCAATGAGTCAAGTTAAACCCAATGAAACATAGCAACAACAACCCCAAGACTACAAGCATCACAAACTTCACTCCAGAAAAATTCCCAGCAGATAAAGACTTTAATGAGATTAAAAGTGTCACATTCAACCCTTGATCCATTTATAACTGATTGGTTTATCAGATCATATGCAATCATTACAAATTTCCACATTGCAACACTATATACATACATTCACAGAGATGGAGACACAGTTAAATCCAGGACATGAAATAACTTTGTTTCAGTAATGGTAAGAGAAGAGTGTAGCATTGCTGAAATTGCTTAACAGGGATTAATTTTCAAAATCTCTACTTTTTGTTATTGCATGGTAAAATTATGTTAAATACTTCACAAGTGTATTTCATTTATTAATTACTATTTAATATTTATTAAGTGTTAGGCATAACGAGGGCAAGGGCTATGAAGGTGACTATTTTGCAGCACAACTAAATAAACTGAATTTCTACTGTATTTTTCCTCGTTGCAGCTATATACTCTTTTATTTCATGCTGTGTTAACTACAAATTAGTTCTCTCTTCTTTTTAATGTTTAACACATTCTAATCAATACATTTTATGTATTATCACCATGCTTTGGTACTTATTAATGAAGAACACTCTTACAATTGAAATACAAAGTAAATAAATGTACAATTTAGCCATTTTAAAAATGAAGGCATAATGTTATACTAGCTTTAAGTCGTGCTACAGATTAAAGACCTTAAAAAAATATTAGATTTTACAAATAGATTCCCAAATAGCCATCTATTAAATCAGTTCATACAATGCACAGAAAGAAAAAAGTAATAAAACATAACAACATGTAAGAATGCAAAGAGAAACATTCTTCATTGAGAATTCTGAAAATAGACTGGATCTGACATCCCACTGGAATAAATGATTACACAAAATATAGGAACTGAGGCAGATTAAATAAATTCAGTTCATAGAAGACTGATAGAAAACTTGTCTTGGCTATAAATTAGGCTAAATGTTAAAATACAACTTTTGAAATAATGTTGTGGTTGTTGTTGTTATGTGCCGTCGAGTCGTTTGCGACTCATAGCGCCCCTATGTACAACAACCCTAAACCATGCTCTATCCTGTGCCAATCTCATTGCCTCTGACACACCCATCCTGATTACCCCAGTCACTGAATCAATCCATCTCATAGAGGGTCTTCCCCTCCTGC
>NW_006399920.1:1180911-1183386 GCF_000299155.1 Elephantulus edwardii | reverse complement strand
AATGGTATAAAAATGTAGATAGACTGTCTGTTCTTATCTTTTGATTCCTTGAGTGAGTGATAATATTCAACACGGCATTAGCTTTCAAAATAATTTTATTTTATAATTGAAAATTACATATTCGATAGACATTTATTGAGTTCTTAATATATGTTCTACATTTAGTATGGTAGTGTTAGGTGAAGGGATATAGTTTAAGCAAGCAATTTATAGAAGCAATCATTTAGCACAAGGAATGCATATATCGGAGGAAGAAAGAAGAAGAAAGGATGAAGAAAGAAATCTGACAACCTTAGTTAAAAGAATTTATTAAATATACTGCTCTTGAAAAAAAAGACAAAAAAATACACTGCCCAATGTTTACATAAAATAATATGTCATTTTGAAAAGGATTTATTCAATAATATTGAGTGCTATGAAGTATGTCAATAATACCTATTAATATAAAAACACCCACTGAAAAATAATGTATAGGTGTAAAGAGAGCCATGTGTGGATAGCCATATCTGAACTTTACCAACTTCACAAAGGTGAAATGTCCTCATCAATATCATCAATAACACAAAACCAATTTCCATGAGGTCAGACATGTCTCTCACATTCCCATACTTCTTTCTACTCCTCTCAACACCAATCTTACTGCTTTGTTGGGTCCAAAATCCAATGTGATAGTTCATAGACCACACAGAACCATATTGGGAAAGTCAAAAGATTATAATCCAGGTTAATGAGAGAATACAGACAACTCCCGAAATGTACACACAAGCACCTCAGCCTCAAACCTTACTGCGCTAAGTGTTCACAAGTTCTCAATCCTGTCAATATTGGCTCTCCACCCACATTCCTCCTCCAGCATCTCATCTTACATCACCTTCTTATATAAGGTCTCTAGTTTATCTGTGGCTTCTGCTGCTATCTTGACGAATGTTCTGCATTATACTGCTTCTTTTTTTCACCAGAGTGGGAAAGGTTTCTTTCTTCTTCACCCACGGGGGAAAATGTATGTGCCTCAATTCAATAGTGAGACTAGCCAACCCTCTTAGAATCTTGAGCCTGGCCAATCAACCTGTGGAATGGTAGTCAATTCCCATGTGGAGAGGCTAACACAACCTGTTTACATATTTCTTCCCATCCATGTGGTTAAGACAGATTCAGATGACTAATAAAGCCATATTGAAAGATAAACTCCACAGTAGGGAACAATTATAGTAAAACATGTACAGAATTAATAGACATATCCTCATAAATACACACTAAAGTAAAAGACTGCTTTACTCTATGGTTGATGAAGTTATGAGACAATACTAATTTTGAACCTATTTTTAGGTGTCATAAAATAGATATCTACCCCACAGAGAGAGTATATATAACCATTGTAAAACAGAATTTTTGAAAATAACACTGTAAAATCAATTTGCTTAGAAAGATTAAGACCTTTTTACATTTGGTTAATGTTTAATCTACTGTGTATTATTAGAGAGATCTGGTGGCTTAGTGAGTGGCAAGAAGCTGAGTTGCAATCCCAAAGGCTTGTGGTTTGAGGCCCCCAGTTGCTCTGCAGAGAAAACTGTCAATTTCCTCCCTCTGCAATTAACTGCATTTGATTAATTCACCAGACGGTCAGCTCTGAGTTGGTTATCATGGTACAACTGTGTATTATTTGAGATTACATAAATAAGAAACACCAAAGAAGAAATAATGCCTTTGAATTAAGGTCTTGGTGAAGCATATTAACTATATCATGGATTGCTATAAGAATAAACAAATATGTCTTGGAGGAAGTACAGCCACAGTGCAAAAGGCAAGGATTGTCAAATTTTGTACATGCTATAGCACATTATTAGAAAGAGTCATTTTTTGTAAAAAAATCATGCTAGAAAAAGTGAAGGATCAATGAAGAAATGAAGAGTCTCAGTGAGAGAGATTGACACAGTGATTGTAATATCTCAGATATGGCAGAGATCATAAGGATGGCGCAGGATAATGCTAGGTTTCTGCTGGCTTTTCACAGTGTCTTTGTGAATTGTAGTTGACTTGACAGTACCTAACGACAACAATTAATAAGATGTTCCTGTTGTTTGTAGTACTCTTCACGTTACCTGTAATTTGTTCCCAGTAAATATCAAAAAAAGTTAAAAAAAGAAATTATATCAAACATGTTGGTTTTGCACTCTCACCTACTACCCTTATTCCTGCTTATTCTTGCACGCTCTCTCTCTCTCTCTATATATATATATATATGTAGATAGATAGATGATAGATAGATAGAGATGATATAGATAGAGATTAGAGATAGAGATAGAGATAGAGATAGAGATGATAGAGATAATGATAGAGATAGAGATGACAGAGATAGAGAGAGAGAGAGAGAGAGAGAGAGAGAGAGAGAGATGAATCTGTTTTGCTTTCCTGGTAAATTAAGAGTCAAGTTGTCAAGTTATAAGTTACAGAAAGGAAAGTAAGAATCTACACATT
>NW_006399920.1:1167600-1179886 GCF_000299155.1 Elephantulus edwardii | reverse complement strand
GAACCATAAAAGTTAAATAATACTTTCAAATTTGATATTAATAGAATATATAGTAAAAGTGGAATGACATTTTGGGTTGTTGTTTTGTGCCTTCATGTCAACTATGACTCATGACAAACCTATGACAATGATTCTGAAACTTGCCCTATCTTGAGCCAACCTCATTCTTACTTTATAAAAAGAGATTATTGTTGTTGTTGTTGTTGTTATGTGCTGTTGGGTAGCTTGTGTTGTGTTGACCTCATGTACAATAGCCCTGAAACCTGTGCTATGCTATGCCAACTTTACTGTTTCTGACACACCTACCCTCATTATCCCAGTCACTGAATCAGTACTCACCGATGGTATCCCTCTCTGTCTCTGTCCCTCAGTCCTTCCAAGCATGATGTCCTTCTTCAAGGCTAGTACCTTCTTGCAACATGCCCAAAATATGTTAGACGAAGCCTCAGAATCCTTGCCTCCATAAAGCAGCCTGGTTTCATGCTTTCTAGGATGAACCTTTTTTGTTCTCCTGGCAGTCCATGGTATAATCAACCCTCTTTTCCATTACCACAGCTCAAAGGCATCAATTCTCTTTCTATTATCCCAAATCATTGTCCAGTCTTTAAAGCATGGAAATCTATGTAAGTTCCCAAGATATGAACAATATTACCAAGTTGAAGACATGTTGTTGTTGTTGTTATGTGCCATCGAATCGCTTGCAACTCATAGGGACCCTATGTATAACATCGCTAAACTCTGCCCTGTCCTGTGCCAATTGCACCCTTCTTTGGGATGGGAACAAATATAGATCTCTTCCAGTCAGTTGGCCAAGTGGTTGTTCTCCGAATTTCTTGGCGCAACTTGGTGAGCACATCCAGGGCAGCATCTGTTAGCTGAAATATGTCAATTGGTATACCATCTATTCCTGGGGTCTTATTTTTTGCAATTTCCTTCAAAGTAGCCTGAACTTCTTCCTTCATCACCATAGGCTCTTGCTCATATGTTGTTTCATTAAATTTGATAAGAATATTTTGAAATAAATTAACTTACTCTAGAAAGGAGGAAACCATATTTAATCTGAGATTTGAGGATTAATATAAAGAGCGATAAGGAAGTAGAGCAAATACTGCCAATAGATGAACAGTGTATTCTAAAGATAGACCACAGAGAATGTACGATGCACACATATGCCACAGAAAACAGGCAGCGTGATGACACTGAAGCACAAGAAATGAGCTGCAAGGCCCCATATAGTTATATTAGATATCTTTGTCTTGAAAATAAAAGTAGTAACGACTGGCTGTTTAAATATAGTCTCATTAAATGATTATGTTTGTATTTTTGGTACATTTAATTTTGTCTGAAGATGGCTGAACTGTCTTATTATCTGGGGAACAAGCTGGTGGCCAGCAAAAGATGATATAGGGTTAATAGTTATGAAGCAGGCAAGAAATAAGGATCTAAGGGGGGAGGGTGAAAACTGAGTGGTGAAGATGGAAGAAGAGGGTGGTAATCATAGGGCACGCAATTTAATGGGTGAAGGGAGGGATGGGTTAAGGAAATGGGAAAGATCTAGTGTGAAAACAATGTATATGAACTGTGTAAGTAAACCAGTATAAAATATATTTAAAAAAAAATGTTATTTCCAATGAAGGCTGCTTTCACTAGTTTATTTGTTGCTGAGATGGAGACGTGTGTATGGGTAGTAAAACATCAGGACTTGGTAAAGTATTATATAATGAACAAGAAATAAAATTTTTAGGGATAACTCCCCAAGTTTCAGGTTTGTACAACTGCATTGACAATTACAACATTTATTTAAAGAGGAAATTTTGAAAATGAGTTCTTTCTTCTCTTTTTTCCCTTTTTATTATTAATTTCAGTGAGCATCTACAGAAATTTTGGAATTCCATTCATTCATTCTTACACTTTTCTCCCTGCCCATCCGACCCCCACCCCCAGTCCCGCCGTTTGCTCCTCTCCTTGAAAAGCAAAAGAAAAACTCCTTCATTGGTACACAGTCCCCTCCCCACACACCCCCACCCCCACCCCAAGTATACTGCACTCTGAATGAGGCTGACATTGGGGTGGGGGTAAGACTGAGCAAAACTGGATAAATTATGTTTACTGCCTTGAAGCCGATAAGGGAGAGAATAGTTTACAAGTAATATATTTCAGGGCATTATGATTACTTTTTTCTTTTGCATCAATGAAGTGAGGAACAGATTAATGATAATAGATTTTGCTTACTGTATGTTTTCACTGTTTCTAAAGCATCTGTAAATGAAGCAGTTTCATATAGGAGTAGGAAGCACAACAGTATTGGAGCAAAGCTAACCAGAAAGGAGTCGTGGTCATATGGGTGATGACGGAAGTACTCGTATGGAAGAGATTTCTTAAGTTAAATAAAGGAAGATCTGGGACTAAGGCTTCATTTAATGTAAAAGAAAGAGGGAGAATTACCCAAGGATAATAAGTCAGCATACCAGAGATATAAGGAGGGGAACATATCACAGAGTCAGAAAAGATAAATGTTTCATAATGAAGAGTGCATTGTCAGCAATGTAGTGCTAATAAAGGATGAGATTTTTAAAACGCCATTAAATTTAGCAAAATTAAGGACATCAGAGGCCTTAAGACATACCATTGCTATGGATATATGAAATGATAAAGTAAAAAAAAGGAGATAAGGAAAAAGAAACTGGTAGTATATGAAATTTTACCATCTGAAATGTATTCTGTACTCTGTTGTTGTTGTTATTGATTACTGTCAAGTAAGCACGACTCATAGTGACCCTAAAAACAAAAGACCTGAACCCTGTTCTGTAACTACTAGCGTCGTCCAGAGGCATGTTGTTTAGGAAGTGGATGCCACTCCTGCTTCCAAACCTGTCTTAATCTAGGGACTCCACCAAACACTGCCCACCATGAGTAACCATTATGACATTTGACACACCTAGTGGTATAGGATTCAGCATCACATCAATGCCAAGTTACCTCTGTACAGAAAATTTACAGACCAGTGCTGTACCACTTAGAAGAAATGTTCCTCCAAAATATACTAACGCTAAGAGTGAAGGCCACAGGCCCTCGGTTCCTACCGCCTTTTAAATACAAAGGCCCTCCACTGTGGCCTATTGACTCTAAAGAAGAGGCTTAAATAAAACAAAACAAAACAAAACAAAAAACAAATCACCAAAAACCCAAATGCCAACCAACCAAACATAATACAACTTATGATATTTTTGTTGTTGTTATTGTTACGTGCCATCAAGTCACCTATTACCCATAACGACCCTACGTACAACAGCTCTGAAACCTGCCCTGTCCTGAGCCTGTCTTACTAATTCCAACACACCAACCCCCATTGCCCATGTTACTGTATCAATCCATCTCATCCGGGGCCTCCTTCCATCCTTCCAAACATGACCGTCTTCCTTTCTCCAAGGACCACTCTCTGCTGGCGAGGTGCCCAACGTGAGATGGAGCTTCAAAATCCTAGCCTCTAACACAAAACTTGATTTCACCCTCTCCAAGACAGACTTAGTTGTTTTCTTGGCAGTCCATGGTATGTTCAAGACTCTTCTCCAGTACCACAACTCGAAGGCATCAATTCTTCTCTTGTTATCCTTAGTCATTGTCCAACTCTCTGAAGCAAAACAAGTAATTGTGAAGACCATGGCCTGGATTAATCACACTTTAGTCTCTATACTGACATCATTGCTTTTCAGCACTCTGGAGAGGTCCATGACAGCAAACTTTCCCAATGCAATTCATTTTTTTATTTCTTGACTGCTGGTATTAATTTCAGTGGTAAAATAGTAGAAAGACTGATGAGATAAAAACCTTAAAAAGCCATAAACCCTTTCTGGATCAGTTCTTTTCTGTAAAATGTGAATTCACCAATATCTAGTATCTACCTATGGCAAATAAGTTCAGTTTTAGTTTGAATAGCTATTCCTTACTTCCATGCCCTTCAATATACATGATTTCTGACTGAGTTAGGATAGAAAAAAGAGGTTGGGGGAAAATAAATATTACTTTTAATATACTGGTATATTTATAATTAATGTGACTTTATACCAACTCAGGCTTTCAAGTGCTAGACCATTAACATGGTACAAAATGAGTTATATTTTTTCCTGACAGTATTTTATTTAACATCTGGCTGCAACTTATTTTGGATAAGTTAACTTTTAAAAATCCATTATGCACTTCAAAAATTAGTTCCATAATTGTATTATGGCTGTGGAAGAATTGGCTACATTTCAGCGTAAAATATAAATGGGTCTGACGTCTCTCATTAATGTTTGATGCTGCATGGTTTAATATTGAATTGAAGCAGAACCCTGAGGTGGTCATGAAAAGGACAATTTATAAATGTGAATTTAACCAGGGAATGATAAAATAAATCTTGGTTTTAGTTCTTCTCGATGATTGTAGCTTACAGGCCTCTCTTGATCCACTTGGCAAAAAAATATTCAATTAAAAGTGGAATATCTTCCTAATTGTGAAGGAAAAATAATTGATATCTGTCTAAACCTTATTTGTAAACTATGGATCATAGAAAATCAGCAATATTCCAATCATTTGTGCACATACCACTGGTCTCTTTCTCACTGATAAAACTTAAATAGAGTTCAACATATGCTGAATTCAGTTTATGCTGAATCCATTTATTTTCTCTTTCTGAAGTTATCTGCTATATCCATTTCAGTCTTATTAGATACATAGCTAAAATGCTCCTTAGAAGTAAAGATAAATAACTTTCATCTTACTTATTGGGAATATGCTGTAAGGAATAACCAATCACTAGTAAAGGACAATATCTTTAGTAAAGCATATCAATGAAACTATGTTCAATGAAGTATATAGACACCATAGCTGTTATTGGAAATACCAGTGTATAGCATCTGTATGCATGTAAAAGTTGAACAATGACTAAAGAAGACTGAGTAAGAACTGATGTCTTTGATTTATGATGCTGGCAAAAACAATTTAATATCCCATGGAGTGCTAAAGGAACAGGAACTCTGGTGGCCTAGTGGTAAGGAGTTGGGCTGCATTCCAAGGGCATACAGTTTGAATCCAGAAGCTACTTCACAGGACAAAGATGGGCAATCTCTTTCCATAAGATTCATTGCCTCAGGAAATCTGCTGGAGTTTCAGCTATAAGAATCAAGTTCAACTTGACGACGCAAAACAACAACAGCCAAAGAAACAAACAAATGTTGTCAGGAGTGAGTGGTCCTTGGGGAAAAGATATTATGCTTTTCTAATTGTTAATGAAAGAGAGTAAGACTTTCAATGAGTTGGATTGACACACTGACTTCAACAATGGGCTTAAGCTTGATGGAAATCCTGAGTATTAAACAGCATAGAAGATTTCGTCCCAGAGTCAGTATGATTCATAGTCAACTCTGTAGAGCTACCAACAATAAGAAAAACCAGTTATGATTACTTTTATAATTTATGCATGAATTACAAATTGTGGTTCTAATAATAAAAATGAGGAAGTTGAAGTTTTGTCAACTTCTCTAGTCTGAAATTTATCAAAATGTAATCAGTATACACTAACGATTACTGCTTATTAGAAAGCAGAAATTGGAAACAAAGAATAAGGAATGGTAGCTAGAAAATGCACGTTTTGCTGACAAAAATCACGGCAGATGTCATACTTTTATAAGACCAATGACTTATTCTTTTTTATTAAATCCATAATTTTTCTCTTTAAATTTTATATTGGTTTGCTTACAAAGCTCATAAACATTGTGTTTCATAATGTTCTTCATTCACAAGGTATTTCATACAATCATTCCCATTCATTAAGTTTTGTAAAATCAATCACCATTGGACCTTGTCCATCATTATCCAGTCTTCTCAGGACCCTGGGGAGGGGTTCCTTTGCATTACTCTTATTGCCAGTGATTTTGGACATTTCTTCATGTGTCTGTTGGCCATTCAAATGTCTTCCTCTGTGAAGTCTACATAAGTTTTTTTTTGCTAACTTTGTCATTGGGTTAACAGTCTTCTTCTTCTTCTTCTAGAGACCCAGGAGTATTCTGCAAACTTTTGTTATCAGACCCTTGTCTGAGATTATATTGCCAAACATTTGTTCCCAATTGGTAGGTTTTCTTTTCACCCTATTGAAAAAAAGTTTTTGATGAGCACAGAGATTTAATATTTAGAAAGTCCCATTCATCCATTTTCTCCTCTCCAGACTGTGCATTTCTGGCTATATTTGTTAGTCTTTTTTATACTATTCTCTTTACATGTAGACTAGGCTTTCTAAGCCTGATCTTTAGTTTTTGGGTTGTGGTTTTTTTTGGTTGTCGTTGTTGTTTGTTTGTTTTTTTCATGGACTTTATGGTTTTGGATTTTACTCCCAGGTCTCTGGTCTATCTTGATTTGGCTTTTGTGTATGATGTGAAATGTGGATCCTGTTTCAGTTTTCTTCAGGTAGCAGTAGTCTAGTTTTACCAGCACTGTTTGTTAGAGAGGTTGTCATTTCCCCGTTTGATAGGTTTTATTTCCTTGTCAAATATCAGTTGATCATAAATAGAGAGGTCCATTTCTAAGTTCTCAATTATGTTGCATTGGTGTATGTGCCTGTCATTGTACCAGCACTGTGCAGTTTGGGTTGCTATCACTGTGTAGTAGGTTTTTGAGATTAGGGAGTGCTATGCCTTCCACTTCATTTTTGTTTCTCAAAAGTTCTTTTCTTAATTAAATAAATTGTAAAGAACTTGTAAGCTGTAGTAAAACAGGACTGACATCCAGGTTGGGGGAGACTGAGAAAGATGGGATAAATAATCTATATTGCATTGAAACAGATAAGGGAGAAAACTGTTTAAAAGGGATATGTGATTAGGTATTATTGTCATGACAGGAGTCCAGACCGAAGGCTGCATAGAGAAGTGGACCTGGGGGAATGTTTGTAAAACAGTAAAAGAATTTTTCTTTTACTTTTCAAAGAGAAGAGTATACTGGGGGGCTTGGGGGAGAAAAGTGAGACAGGAGAAAAGTGCAACAATCAATGAATGGAAATCCAAAGTCTCTGTAAATTTTCATTGAAATTAATAATAATTTTTCTTTTAAAGTGCTTTGCTTTTTTTGAGTTTCTTTCCTCTCCAATAAATTGATGATTTACCTTTCAATCTCCTTGAAAATTATTTTGGTATCTGTACTGGGATTGTGTTGAACATGTAGATTGCTTTTGGTAAGATTGTAATTTTATCACTATTAAGTTTTCTTATTCATCAACAGGGTTTTTTCCATTTATTTAGCTCTTTTATTGTGTCTTGCAAAAATGTTCTGTAGCTTTCTTGGTAGAGGTCATTTGTTTCTATAGTTAAGTTCATTCCCGAGTATTTCAATTTGTGGTTGGCCATGGTAGATGGTATTCTTTTCTTGGTTTCCTTCTCTGAGTTCTCTTTGTTACGGCAGAGGAGTCTCACTGATTTTTGGATATTGATTTTGTTTCCTGTCACAATACTAAATTGCTCTAGTAGCTCTTACAGTTTTTTTGTGGAGTCCTTGGCGTTTTCTGTGTACACTATTATATCATCTGCATATAGTAGACAGACAATGAATACTGCATTTGAGTAGATGAGGGGAAAGCCTATTTGAATGGAATATAGAATCAGGCATTGTATGTATGACAATGATATGGAACAAGAAGAGGTGCATTACAAATTGGACTGGGGAAGGGGTCTGAGAGGGGGAGGGAGAATAATGTGCAAAAAATGAATTAATGAAAATTCCATCTTTCTAAAAATTTATAATAAAAACATTTTAAAGGAATATGTTTTATTGACTCTACAAAGGCATTTGATTCTGTGAATCTTAGGAAATTATTAATAACAGTAAGAAGAATACTCCAAAACATGTGTCCTTATACAGAACATGTATATCAACCAAGTGAAACACATTTGAACAGAACAAAACATTTGAGAGTTATGTATCGTGTGTATCAAGATAATAACATTTCATCCTACTTCAAACTATATGCTGAGCAAATCATCCCTGAAGATGTAACATATGAAGAATACATCATAATTGGAGAAAGGCTAATTAGCAAGCTGTGATATGCTGATGATTCAGACACAACCATGCTTGTTGAAAATAAGAGACATCGAAGCACTTACTGTTGAAGATCAAAGACAACAGAGGTCAATGTGTATTAACCTCCACATAAGCAGTCAGAAATTCTCACAACTAGACTAATAAACAGAATTATGATAAATGGAGGAAAGATTGGCATTGCCAATGGTTTAATTTTATTTTAATAGTCAATTATCATTCATTGAAGAGTGGTGGGGATGTGTAGGGGAATTAACAATTGGTATCACAACTTGATGGGGGACAGTTAGGGAAATAAGAAGGAAGTGGGATAAAAAAAATATGTCCTAATTTTGTAAATAAACTAATATAATAATAACATAAAATAAATAAAAACTGAATGCATTAGGAAAATCTGCAAAAAAGATTCCTTTAAAGTATCAAGACCCACAAATGTCACTTTAAGCTGAGTGCATCACAATATTTTCACCCATCTCACATACATATGAAAACTGGATAATCAATAAGATTAAGCAAGAATTGATGTCTTAAATTATTGTATATTATGTCATATATAATATTATATAGGGAATGAAGATCAAAGAAGAATTGATGCTTTTGAATTGTGATGTTGTAGAGAAATATTGATTATGCCATGGATTGCCAAAAGACCAAATACATGTGTCTTGGAAGTGCAATCAGCGTGCTCCTTAGAAGGAATGTGGCAAATCTCATTTCACTTATTTTGGAAATGTTATCAAGAATCAGTTCCTAGAAAAGGAAGTCATACATGGAACAGTAGAGGGACAGTGAAAGACCCTCAAAAAATGGATTGGCAAAGTAATTGTAACAGCAGGCTAAAGCATAGCAGATATTGTAAGACTGGACAGCATAGGGAGGATGGGATTTTGTTCTTTTGTACATAGGGTCCTTGGGAGGCAGAACTGGTTTAATGGCATCTTGCAACAATAGCAATATGAGCTACCAGAAAGATGAACAAAACTCCCTTAAATATACTACTGCTGCACAGCACCACTGTTGTAAAGCAGGTCTGACATGGGGTGTTGAGAGTGGATAGATCTTGGCCATTGCATTGAAACAGATGAAAGATGAACTGTCTAAAATGAATATATAGTTAGGTATTATTTGTACAACAAAAGCCCAGAATAAGAGATATAGCATTGCAATGAGGATTAGGGGTGGAAGGAAGGTAGGTAATGGTGCAAAAATAAATGACTATTAAAAAAATTGAACTGGGAGAGGAGGAAGGAAAGGTGAGGGGGTGAAATGTGCAACAGTGAATTAATGAAAGTCTACCTTGTCTGTAAATGTTTATGAAAATTACATTTAAAATTTTATTTTAAGAGTAAAAATGTACTACTGCTGGAATGCTCTTTAGAAGTAAGTGTGGCAATACTTTATCTCACAGATTTTGAACACTTTATCAGAAGGAACAAGTCTCTGGGGAGAGACACTATGGTTGGGAAAGCAGAGGTCAATGAAAAAGAAGACCCTCAAGGAATATGGTTGACACAATGACTGCCATAATGGTCTCAAACACCGTGAGACGGTGCAGAACCAGGCAGTGGTTTGCTCTGTTACAAAGGAAACAACTGGGTGGCAGCTCGCAACCACATATTAATTTTCGTTTCTAGAAACTGCATGAGTTTTCCCAACAGTTCTTCCTAGTATAATATATCAATCAGGTACTCTATGAACCATTGGTTAGTAAATCTCCCATGATTTTCAGAGTGCAGTTTGCAACATCTTTTGAATCTACAGCTTTAAACACCAAATAATATTCTCACATAAACAGAAGGGCTCTTATTTCTTTTGTGCACAGAAGCCTAATTTTACTTCAACTACCTTTTCTGAATATTTCATCCAAATGTAGGTCTCAAATCAGTAGATGCTAGAAATTTAACATTGTCGACTAAAAGGAAGTTTGAGCATAAAAAAATGAAGTGTTAAATGGAGTATAAAATTGAAGCCGCCTGTTTTAGAGCAGGGGCTTGCCTCAGGCTTTGTTACACTATCGGGAGAACTCAGACACAGGGTACTTCTCAGGTTGACAGAAATTGAGGAGTCCTGCCTGAGAAGTTTTAAAGTGAAAGATAGAGGTGAGAGTGGAAAACTAAGACAGCTTAAAGCTCTGATTCAAAAATATTTGCACTTTTTTGCAGGTTCAATTTATAAATTAATGTTCTTTAAAACATTTGTTGTTGTTGTGTTCTGTGCTGTTGAGTCAGAACCAAGCCATAGCTGACCCTCCAGCAAGTTTTCAGAGGCTGTTAGTCGCTCAGGTGGAGGTTGCTCATCTTTCTCCCAGGGAGCAGCTGGTGGATTTGAACTGTATGTCTTTTAGAGAGCAGATAAGTTCTTACCCTCAGGACAATTTAATGCTTAGAAAATATTAACCATTTTTAGTATGTAATACTCAAAAGTACAGTTCCACTTTTCCTAACAAAATAAGTTGGAGGCAAAATTACCTGCCACCAAAGTATGTCTGTACACAAGTCCTTATTAATAAAAATTAACAGCAGGATGTATTTTATCTTCAAAAAAATTTCCAGTGATTACAAAGCTTAAGATATTTATAGGTATGGTAAAAAGACAAATATCACAGGGGAATGTTACCTGCCAGCTGGGCACACCCAAAAGATTAAAATATCTTTAAAATCAACCTTGGACAGATCAGGTCCCAAATATGTAAAAGATGGCAATTTCTTACCGTTTTTTATTAAATGTTTCCCAGCAAAGATCCATACCTCTTTGTTCAAAACCAAGGGTAGCCCATCAGGATTTTACCTTAGTCCAAGCAATAGATTATTAAAGCTTAATAATAATAGTCTCTGAAAAGAAAATTCTTTGAAAGGTAGAGAATATATATCTTATTATATTTCTACATGAGACGCATGGCAGGAGAAAATAAACTACTATCAGAATACTTGTGAAAGTCTCTCAACTGTGAAGAATGGCACACACACACACCAAAAAAATCCAAAAAGCAAACCATAGACTTTTCACAGAGGATGATATTCGGATGGCCAATAGACGTGAAGAAATGCTCAAAATCACTGGTAATAAGAGAGATGCAAATCTAAATCACAATGGTATACCATCTCACTCCAGTATGAAAGTTTAACAGGACAGCAAGTAACAAATATTGGAGAGGATGTGGTGAGATAGGAACTCTCATGCATTGTTGATGGGAACTGTAAAATGGTACAACTACTCTGGAAAGCAATTAGGTGTTTCCTCAAAAAGCTGAACATAAAAAGTCCATATGACCAGCTATTCCACTGCTTAGAACATACCCAGAAAAAATGAGAACTGAGACACAGAGACTTGTACACCAATTTTCATAGCACTGTTATTTACCACTGCAAGAACATGAAAAGAGCCCAAGTATCCAATCACAATGGAATGAATTGAGAAATTATGGTATATTAAAACTATGGAATACGATGCATCACACAGGAGCAATGATTTTATAAATAACTACCTAACTTGGGAGGGATGGGAAACATTATGCTAAGTGAAATAACTCAGTCCCATAAAGACAAATATTGTATAAGACCTTTTATTGTAGAACATGCATGGGGATTCAAAGGAGGGGAAACAGAGGGGTGTAGATGGACGGGAGTAACAGGTCAGGGTTGATTCATCATAGGGTCACACAATTTTATGGGTGGAGGGAGAATTGGGTAAAGGAAATGGGAAAGATCTGGTGTGAGAAACAATGCATATGAACTTTTTAAGTAAACCAATTTCAAATATTTTATTTGATGGCCTTTTGTATGTAGTTGATGTTAGATGGATCTTAGCTGAAAGCAGAGAAAACCAGAGGAATGTCTATCTGTGTTTCATTAACTATACAAAGGCATTTGACTGTGTGGATCATAACAAACTGTGGCTGACTCTGAGAAGAATGGAAATCCCAGAACACTTGACTGTCCTAATGTGAAACCTATACTTAGACCAGGAGGCAGTCGTCAGAACAGAGCAAGGGAACACTGCATGGTTTAAAATTGGGAAAGGCGTACACCAGGGATGCATCCTATCTCCATACCTTTTCAACCTATATGCAGAACAGATTATCTGGAAGGCTGGGTTCTATGAGGAGAAATGTGGGGTCAAGATTGGTGGACAATATATCAACAATCTGCATTATGCAGATGACACAACCTTGCTTGCTGAAACTGAAGAGGACCTGAAGCACCTGCTGCAGAGGGTCAAGGAC
>NW_006399920.1:1163339-1167500 GCF_000299155.1 Elephantulus edwardii | reverse complement strand
ACCATATCAACAGGCATATAATAACACAACAACATTGGCAAGAAGCTGTGCTGCAATTCCGAAGTCCTGGGGTTCAAGACCACCAGCTGCTTTGTGGAAGAAGGATGGGCAATCTCCTCCCATGTAATTAACTTCTTCTGAAACCCACTTGGAGGGCCAGTTATGAGTTGGTTCTGAGTCTATCGTACACAACAACAACAACAACAACAGCATTTAAAGAAAAAAGAAAGCCACATACACAAACATCAGCAGGAGTGAACCTCATCGGCTGAGGAACACACACCAAGCACCGGAGGGACTATACTATGAGCAGAAATCCCATTTCATCACCATTGAAAAATCATTCGTATTAATGGAAATTTGCTATTAAAAGTCAAAGGCAAAAAAAGTAGAAACAAATGACTGCTTCTCTATCTGGAGTTAATTTTGATTTCTGGACTTTGAACTGACCAGAATCTGAGAATGGTGACATTTGTTAATTTACATCTGTACAATAGAAGACATTTAATTGAAAATGTCCCTGCTTCTGGCTTAGCAAATTATTTCATTGGAATTCTGATCTTTACTTATGGGCGCTATCCTGTAGTTGATCTTAAAGATAGTAAAAGGAAAATTATCATTCAATGTTCTGTTGATTTGATTTTCATGGCTAATGTCCATAATTGTAAAGTAATTCAAAAGCCTTGTAGGCATTATTTCCGTTTTCAAATTTTTCTTTGCTGGCTAATTTGTTTTAACTTTCACAAAGGTGTACATCCCCCTCCTCAACAAGGAATGAATATCTACTGTTCTATTTTCAATAAAGGGTCTGTGTTCATTCAGTATAATCTCAGCAGCTAACTTGAATTACTCACATTCTTTGATTTCTTTGACATATACCTTATGTCTCTCCTGCCTCTTCAAATACAACAAAAGGATTTCTTCATGTGGAGTTGAAGCTAACAAATTGCATTCAGAACACGGTCATATCTAAACATTAGCAGTCCTAATGGCTGTAATAATTAACAGCAGTAGTGAACAAACCAAAGTTATTGGTGGAAAGGATCAGAGGAAAGGAGAGTTTTCTTCTGTTTAAAATATGGTAATTTATTCTCTAATGAACATTTTATGAGGTGGAGTCTCATCATTTACCAGACTTCGAGACCATGATAGCCTTTCTAATTATGCTTTTAAAGGACAGTAAAAAAAAAAAGAATATAAAATTTACAGACACATGCAAAGTCTAGAGATAATGATCTAGTCCTTGAGTGAAATTGGGAAAAAAAATCTAAAAGAAAATACTTTCATGAAAAGCTCTCCTTTGTGACACGTCTTAATAACACATAAGCAACTACAAGATCTCATTAGCTGGCTTTTCCTGTCAATAAACTAGGAAGAATTAGCACAGCATTATGCAATTTATATATTTTTTTTAAAAAATATTTTGGATTCCTTCCGTGAAATATATCAGGGTAAATAGTTCCTCAATATTTAAGATCCAAGTTGCTTTTTGTTGTTGTGGACCATCAAGGTGGAACTGACTCCTAGCTGACATCTCAGCCCATCTTTCTCCTGAGAAGCAGCTAGTGAATCTGAAACACCGACAGATCCTTAAGAACTCCCTAAGTATTTATTAGAATATGAAGATATCTAATATTTGTTGTTATTATGTACCGTTCAAGTCTGAACCTACTCAGCTGACTGTTCAGTGGATTTTCAGAGTCAGTAAATCTTAAAAGAGGAGATTGCCTATGGTTCTCTCACACACAGATCAGCTGGTGAATTCAAGTCATGGGAATTTTATTGGCCGTACATACGTCTCAATCCCTAAGCCATTTAATATCTATAATTTACTTAAACTAAAAAACTTAAGTAGATAGAGCTTCATATTTTAGAGTAAGTTTCTATTTACCAGGAAATAAAAAGAAAAATAAACAAAAACCACAAATCACAAGGCCATTTTTTAAAAATAAAATTTTTTATTTTAATTGTCATTTTAACAAAAATTTACAGAAAAGTTAGATTTCATTCATTCATTATTGCACATTTTACCCCGTCTCCTTCCCTTCCCCTCCCCAAAGTTGACCTTTTTTCTTTCCATCAGTTTATTTACAAAATTTTAGTACACATTTGAACAAAATCTTTCAATTTCCCTCACCCCCACCACCAAATTATAAACTGTACTACCCAATGAATCCCTTCTTCCCCCTGTATATCCACATCCCTCTGCTTCCAGCCTCTCTCACCCCTCCTGGATTCTTATACTCATTCTACAATAACGGTCTTATACAAAATTTATCCTTGTGGCACTGAGTTAGCTCACTCGGCAGAATGCTCTCTAGTCCCTCCCAAGTTAGGTAATAATTTACAAAGTTATTGCTCCTGCGTGCTGCATAGTGTTCCGTTGTGTGAATGTACCATGATTTCTCAATCTATTCATTTGTGGTTGGACATTTGGGCTGTTTCCATGTTCTTGTGATAGTGAATAATGCTGCTATCAACATTGGTGTACAAATCTCAGTTTGTACCTCAGTTCTGATAATCTCAGGATATATTCCAAGTAGTAGAATAGCAGAGTCATATGGAATTTCTATGTTCAGCTTTTTTTTATCATATCAGTTTTTTATTATAATTAATATATTGACATTTTTGTTAGCTAAGATAAAAGGAGAAAATAAGCATTCTGTGATTTTATTTCAAGATTGATTTGTGTCAGTGCTCCAAATAAGTAGAGCTGAATGCCGTCTGTCTGGAAGCTCCTGAAATGCTAACCGGCATTTTTTTTTTTTGAGGCGGGGGAGGGAGAAAATTGCAGCAATGAATGAATGGAAATCCAAAACCTCTGTAAAAAAAATTAAAAATTATGTTCAGCTTTTTAAGGAAGCACCAAACTGCCTTCCAGAGTGGTTGCACCATTTTACAATCCCACCGAAAATGCATAAGAGTTTTATCTCACCACATCCTCTCCAATATCTATTACTTGCTGCCCTGCTAAACTTTGCCACTATTACTGGAGTGAGACAGTACCTCATTGTGGTTTTGATTTGCATCTCTCTTGTGCCCAAGGCCATTTTTAATAGGCACATCTCTGATGCAGTTAGTATCTTACACTAACAGGTTATCAACTCCATGAAGCTTCAACTCTCATAATTTGGACGTATTGCTAGGCAAGGCCACTTTTTTTTAAAGGGACATCATGCTTGGTTAGGTGAAGGGTCAGTGAAGGATAGGGACACTATGACCATAGAGATGGATTGATAACAGAGACTTCAGCATAATGGGCTCAAATTTGTCAGAGATAAGAATGACTCAGGATAGAGCAAGGTTCAGGTCCAAGGTCACTATGAATCATTCTCAACTAGTAGGCACCTAACAATATATGACATTTTGGGAATCTACTTTGGAAACCTCAAGAAAAGGAAATTCACTAAAAGCAAAACAAAAACATGTTGGTAAAGTAAAAGGTCAGGAAAAATGAAGGAAACATTCACTGAGATGATTTGCCCCAGCAATAGACTTTAGTGATTAGTTCTGGTGTCAGGATGGTTGAAATACTTCTCTGCCAATACAATGATCGACAGTTTGAAGCTATCAACTGTTTGTGGGGGGGAAATGTGACATTATGTTTCTATGAAATTTATAGCCTTGAAAACATTATGAGACAGTTTTATGTTTCTTATAGAGTCACTACGAATTAGAATTGACGGAATAGCAGTGAGTTAGTTTGGTTTTTATATAATTAAAAAAAGGTTAGGCCAAGGATCAAAATTCATTGATAAATTGCCTTTTTAGGAAAAATCCATGCTAATGAACACAAGATGAGATCATTGCTTCAACTCCTCTATTCCTGAGATGCAAAGCAAAGCATTTCCTTTACATTAGTTGTCTTCTTATTGGTTTAAAAAATGCTCAGAGAAGAATAAATAAAAATTGAGGGAATTATTACTACTGTTTTTGTGTAAATTCTCAAAGACCATAACAATAACATTGCATGGTTCAAAATTGGGAAGGGTATACACCAGGAATGTGTCCTGTCTCCATACCTTTTCAACCTGTATGCAGAGCAGGTTATCCGGGAGGCTGGGATCTATGAGGAGAATTGTGGCATCAGGGTTGGTGGAAGATCTATTAACAATCTGCGTTATGCAGATGGCACAACCCTGCTTGCTGAAACTGAGGACC
>NW_006399920.1:1159501-1161459 GCF_000299155.1 Elephantulus edwardii | reverse complement strand
AAAAAAATAAAAACAAAAATGAAAATAACAGAGAAGTCAATATTCCGTGTTTAGATAATATGCCTTTTTCTTACATACCGACTTACGGCAGTATCAACACAAAAGTCTTGTCATGAAGAAAACATTATAGTCCAATATATCCTTCAAATGCTTTTTATTAGTCTTTCCATTCTTTGAGTAAATTAATATCAGCTCCTCTGTTACAATGTTGAAAGTAAATACAATATAATTCACTTCTGACTCTGTCTGATGAATATTTGTGACATGAAGTTGATGAGTTTAAAATGGAGATGACTGGTTGTCATAAAGTGAGGGCTTGAATCCTCAAAAGACCACTTATTAATGTGCTTTTTTCATCAAGTTATTTATTTGCCATGTGTTGCCATTTGTAAAATGGAATAAGAATAGTGCCATCGTAGAGAGCTTAACAATAATTAAACTAATTTACATCTTCAATGTGACATATTTGAACAATTATTACAACAATCAACTGAAGCACATTGATGATTGCTAGCTTGGTGCACAATTTGGCTGGTTTTTTGTTTTGTTTTTCTTCAAGGTTGCTATACATATACAGTTGACTTGAACGAAACAGAAAACACCACCTTTGGAAGAAATACACAAATTTTATAAAGTTTCAATATAAGAATTTAGGAACCAAATTAGCTGGAAAGAACATGCAACTAAATCATGGATGGTGTAAATAACCTGAATTTAGGATTGAGCCACTCTCAATTACAAATTATGTGAATTTAACTCTTATTTTTAGCTTTTCTAAACCAAAGTTTTGACCATATTTCATAAATCCTACTCCAAGATAATTATTTTTACATTCATAAATAAGAAATAAATATACACTTATTCACTAATTTATGAAATTGCTACTTTTTTCCAGAAAAAGGATGCATTGCAATTACTAAATTTTATATTAGAATTTTATTGAATAAAAATGAAGAAACAATCAATGAATGATCACATGTTCACAGAATTTAAAGTAAAAATTTACTTAGTGTTTTGTAACTGTGTTCTCTAGATCTAGTTCAGATTTGATAATCAGGACTAGCTTTATCAGCACAGGAATTTTTTTTTATTCCAGTATCTTAGTCAAATTCTCCAGATCCTTTCTATATTGCCAATGCTAAACAACTGTTGAAGTTTAGCTTTACATATAAATCTTATTTGTCTTTGTCAAATCTCCCAGACTATTTAAAATATATTTCACGACATATCAAAAATTTTATCTTATTAGTTTAAACAGTGTGCTGTTTTATTTTGTTCAGCACAGTGAAATGGAATTTGTAGATGAGGGTATGCCAAAGTCAGTTTATATTTGTTTTTACCTTAAGAATATGAAATTTTACTTTACTAGTAATCCAACAAAACTTGACCTTTAATCAGTGACTCCAAGCAGACAACAGTTGGAAAAAACACCAACACAAAACCCGCAGAAGGCAATTTAGGTGCAAATATTTTTGAGACAGCTGTCTAAAATTTAGTTTTAAAATACAACAAACTTAAAATAACTTCAGCACATCTCCGACTTCTATTAGAATCTGGTATTGCTAAATATTTAAAACTTTGTGAGTGTTCATTCATTTCCAAAATCTTTTGTTTAGTGGTGATCATTATTATGTGGTCCTTTTTTTTAATTAAATTGTATTAGTTTTAATGAACACTTACAGAGATTTTAGGTTTTCTTTCATTCAATGTTGCACTGTTTTCTCCACCCTCATCACCAGTTAGTTCTTCTTTCCACCCCCCAATGTCTGTTTTAATTGTCCAATTGCCACAGTCTTGTCAAAGCCAGTTCTGATTAATTTCCTTTGTCAGTGTGTCCCTTGCCATTCCCTATCACTCCTCCCTGAAAGAGACTTCACCCTGATTCATAAGGAAAAGGGGAAGGCGTATTCTCTTAGCTACTTCCTGCTGAAAAGGGATGCTGTGGGGTTCAGGGTGAA
>NW_006399920.1:1155204-1157388 GCF_000299155.1 Elephantulus edwardii | reverse complement strand
ATAGTTTTCTGAGCTATATGAATGATAGGCAACTTGAGGGCATATAACAATAACAATCCTCAAAATGTCTCTATGAACAAGAGATTGAAACCTGAACCTTTCAGGTACCGTCCTCACAACCTCCACCACTCACAAGTGGATTGTTCTAGTTATTGTACCAATCCATCTTCCTCCTTTTCATTGACACACCACTTTTCTAACAACTGGCATCTCTACATATCCAAAGTATGATATTAAGCTTCTATATCCTCATTCTTAAACAGCACCCTGGTTGTGCCTCCTCCAACACAGATTTGTTTGGGTTTTTTTTAAACTTTGAATATTGTATATTTAATACTCTTCTCCAAAACCTCAATTAAATTCTTCTTTTGTATTTCTTATTACTTTCCAACTTTCCCATGCATATGAAGCAATAGAATATATTCAGATTGCATATCAAGTGTGCATTGGTTTTTAAGCTTACATCCTTGCTCTATTGCACTGAAAAGGTATCCATGCCAGTGTACTTACCTAATGAAACATGCATGGTTTCTGTTTTTTTTTTTTTATTTATTGCCTGCTGCTACTGTTGGTGTTTGTTGTAACTCTAAGTAAAAGGAAATTATTGGCATCTTTACTCCATCTATAATGATATTGCCTATTGATCCAGTAGTGAGAAATTTTGTTTTCTTGATGCTAAGTATAAATATTGGAGATTGTAGTCTTTGATATTCTGCAATAAGTGCTTTAAGATATCTTCACTTTCTTTAAGCAAGGTTGTACCCTCAGTATAATGTAGTATCTCTCCTATCCTGATACCACATTATTTTCATAGTCCTTCTTTCTGAATGATTTGCTCAGCATGCAACTTGAATGTGTGTAGAGAAAATCCTGATATACGCTCTCCCTCATGTGAAATCACTCAGTCTCTTTGCTCTATACAAAAGATTTTTCTTGGTTTATGGAAAAGCTCCTCATGATTAAGTACCTCTTAAGATGAAAATGACTTATACTCATTTCATGTTCTTCATATCCCTTTATTGGCTCATCTATACATATTTTTTTATAATAGGGTTATAAAAGAGCTTTGAATGGTGGCTTTCTAGAGATTTAGAATTAATGCATACATGGACTGTCCTGAAAAAGAAAGTCATAGTTTAAATTCCAATACCAGAGGATGCAATGGACAAAGTCTTGAATGATGCAGGGAGCATCAAAAGAAGATGGAAGGAATACACATACTTTCTATAGCAAAACAAAAAAAATATAGGTTTACATGACATCAGTTTAAGAAGTTAGGCCAAAACCCAATGCATAAACCAAAATTTAAGTTTCACTGAAGGCATTGCTGAAAAATAAGCCCCCAGGAATTGATAGGGTATCAATTGATATGCTCCAATAAACATTTGTGCACTGAAAGTATTCATCTGTCTGTCTGTACCAAGAAATTTGGAAGATAATACCTGGTCGACTAGCTGGTAAATAGTGACCTGTATTTGTTTTCATTCTCAAAAGAAGACCCTTCAATAGAATGTAGAAATTATTTTAAATATTGCCAATATCACACACAAGTAAAATCTTGCTAAAGATTATTGGGGAAAATACACTAGAACAGTGGAACATATAGAAGTGCCTGGAGTTTAAGCTGGACTAAGAGGGGGGCCATGGCACCAGAAATATCTTTGTTAATTGCAGATGAATCATAGTTAAAAGCAGAGAATATCAGAGCAACCTGTCTTTTAGATGATAGTACAGTTCTCTATCCACTAGGTGACCCGAGTTCCTATTTGTGTTTTATTGATTATGCAAAGTCATTTTCTGTGTGGATCATAGCAAATTATGGATAACATTGGAAAGAACTGGAATCCTAGAACACTTAACTGTGTTTAGGCAAATCTATACCTAGACCAAGAAGCTGTTGCTCAAACAGAACAAAGGAACACTGCTTGGTTTAAAATTAAGAAAAACGTGTATCAAGGTTGTCTCTTTCTCCATATCTATTCAATCTGCACACTGAGAAACTCATTCGAGAAGGTGAACTTTATGAAGAAGAATGTGGCATCAGGATTGAAGGAAGACTCATTGACAACACAGCTTTGCTTGATAAAAGCAAGCAGAAGTTGAAACATTTGCTGTATAAAAACCAAAGACTACATAAGTCTTTAAATAGGAATAGAACTCAACATCAAGAGAACAAAAATCTTG
>NW_006399920.1:1151590-1154924 GCF_000299155.1 Elephantulus edwardii | reverse complement strand
GGATCTCTGGTGGCCTAGTGGATAGAGAGAGAATTGTGCTACTAACTCAAAGGCAGGCCGTTTGAATTTAGTAGCTTCTCCACTGAAGCTAGGTAATGTCTTCCAGTACAATTTATAACATTTGCAAACCATTGGAATGCCAGCTAAGTGTTGGTTCAGACTCTACATTTAGGTGTTGTTGGTTTACTGGGTGTTTTTTGGTGTGTTTATTTTTTAAGTCTGAAAACACTAATTTACTATGATATATTGAAATAAAGCAGAATATTCCTATTGACAATAATTATATTTCATGAATTAGAAGCGTATATTTGGCAAGGTCTTTTTGTAGCATGTGTTGCATTAATATACGGCCTCATGCTGCTTAATTAAATCCCAAGAAAGTCTGATGATTGCATGGAAAACCAGCACAGCCAGGTACACTAGTTCATTGTTATTTTTCTTGTTTCTTAGCCATCCAAAGATTTTTATCTTTAGTGATAGTGTTTGTAGACCATCAAGTTACCCCAGAGGCTTTGCTATTCAATAAGACAGAAGCTAACAAGCCCAAAGGATTTCACTGTGAATCTGTTCATTAGACAAGACACAGTTCACAGATCAGCTACAAATGTGGTTTTCAGTCCAAAATTCCTGCAGAGATCAAAGCAGAAACATTTGTCTTTCCACATTTCACGTTAAATTTGGAGACTTGAAGCCCAAGACTTTAAAACATTTTTCGTATCTTTTCTTCCTGTCACAATTTAAATGTCGTACAGGTAGGATGGACTTCAGTTAACTTGTTAAATGCAAATATGGCATATGTCATTTGTATTTAAATGACTTTACATCTTGCAATATTACCTAGAGGTTTAGCTTGCAAATTGCATATGAAAAAATATTTTTAAAGGGTCAGCTACAAGTAAAACTGATCTTTTCTAAAGGCATATTTGTGTGTTTAACTCTGTGGTATTATTGATAACAAAATATAAAAAGTACAATTTTCTGCTCTGACTTTTAAGAACAAGTCAGAATTGATTTGATGGCAGACAGCAACAACACTATCCAATTTATGTATGTATTAATGCTCCACCACAGAGCCTTTGCTTTATTTTGGTTAAGAAATTGTGGTCCATTTTATTTTTTTCCAAAATATTTTTAAATCATTTATATATTCAAAACCTTATCAATTGCTTGCTTACCAATGTCTCTATTTCTCATTTCTAGCCCTACTATTCTCCCAATTTATTTGCATTTTCTATTGTTTTTTCATTTTCAATTTGTTATTGAGAAAAATCTAAGTAGTATGACGAAAGCTCTATTATCTTAATGGTATGAGAACTCTAGTGGCGCAGTGCACAGGTAATTGCACTGTTAGCCCCAAAGTGGACTTTTTCTGCTGGTTTGAATATGTTAGCAGCTCCTTGGGAGAAAAATGGGCAGTCCTCTCCTGTATGATTCATAGGCTCTGAAAACTTGCTGGAGGGTCAGTTTTGACTTACAGCAATGAGGTAATGAGGGACTGGAAGCATCAAGAAATTAAAGAATAATATACTGCAAACAACACACATGTGCCCCTTTGAAGACAAAGGTGCACTTTACCCAAGACATGATATTTTCTATTGTCTCATATGCTCACTTCAGCTAGACAATGACCAAACAAGACTGAAGAAGAATCGAAGTCTTTAACTATGTTGACTAAGAATATTGAACATACTGTGGACTACCAGTGACCCTATGAATGAAAGGCCTGAGCATTGTTTATACATAGGGTTTCTGGGGGCAAGCCGTTTCGGAAGTGGATGCCACTCTTGCTTCCAGGTTTGTTTTAATCGAAGAGCTCCAGCAAACACTTCCACCATGGATAACCCTTATCACATTTGGCACATCAGTGTCACAGTCTTCAGCATCACAGCAACCACGAGTTACCTCTATACAGCAATGCACAGACCAGTGCTATACCACCTAGAAGAATGTTTGACAAAAAAAACAATTTAAACCAGGCCTGAGGGAAGCAGATTAAAAACACCGACCTTAGCTTGGTAGCATAACTTTCTGTCTACTAGGCCAATGCAGCTCTTTCTATGTATTGTTGTTAGGTGCTGTTGAATCGTAGATGACTCATAGAGACCCTATGAACAAAAGGCAAAATGTGATAATTGTTACCTGTGGTGGACAGTGTTTGCTGAAATTTCCCAGTTAAAATAAGCCTGGAAGCAGGAGTGGCATCCACTTCCGATATGGCTTGCCTCTGGACACTCTATGAACATGGAAACGATGACCACACATACTAGAATTTATAGTAAGCTGCCTCTAGCTAGTCTATAAGTGAATACTTAAATGAACTGCTCTTGCTCCTAGTTATAAAGTCAGGCACTGGCATCCATTTGAGACCCACACTAACCATCGTCATATACTAAGATTTCTTTATTCTTCAGAACTATTCCTTTTTCACACTCTGCTGTATCATTTTCGTTAGCCTGAAAACAAGCTGTACTGTTGAATTTTTGTTTAAGTTGTATTGAAAACATGTATATGATTGGGCACCTTTTAAAAATCCCACTTACTGCATATGCCCTCCCTTTGATTCTGCCCTTCCACAATTGCTATCCTGATCTCTCAACTCTAAGATTTCACCTCTCTTCTCCACACTAAAACTTTGCAATGGAAAAGGAAAGTTTATATTTGCTGTCACCGTGTTTCAAGTTCTTTTGTCCTTAATCCTTAGCTTAATCGGGCTCTCACCACTTGACTGACTGATAACTAAGGTTACATAAATCCCCAATTATATTAAGTCAAATGATTGTCTCCCAGTCAATATTCTACACAAATTCCTGCCCATATTAATTCACCACTCCTCTTTCTTAAATGCCTTAAACACTTATCTTCTCAGCCACGCTTTTGCAGCCTCTCTTTTGTTCTCTTTCCTGAACCTAGGATTCTCTTTTCTACTAATATGTTCTTATCAAGAGATATATTCATATTTTATATACTAAACATTTCTATATGTTTATATATAGAACATATTTGAAGCCACAACAGATCATCATAGGTTTAAACTCATATGGAACTTTCCAATTGATATTTATACTCAAATTGACTCAAAGCAGAGAATACCAGAGGAATGTATATCTGTGTTTCATTGACTAGGCAAAAGCGTTTGACTGTGTGGATCATAACAAACTGTGGCTCACTCTGAGAAGAATGGGAATCCCAGACCACTTGATTGTTCTAATGTGAAACCTATACTTGAACCAGGAGGCAGTTGTCAGAACAGAGCAAGGGAACACTGCATGGTTTAAAATTGGGAAGGGCGTATTTCAGGGATGCATTCTATCTCCATACCTTTTCAACCTGTATG
>NW_006399920.1:1139212-1150704 GCF_000299155.1 Elephantulus edwardii | reverse complement strand
AAGTTAAAACAAATTTATCCTATATTGTAACTTGGGCTAGCTATCTGTTTCCTAACCAAACTAAACTTTCTTGAATCTTTTCCATGTCATTTAATGCTCAAATTATTCACTTGTTTATATATTTAAACAAACAAACAAACAAAAACACAACAGCAAACCTAATGACCTGGACATCATCTTTGATTATTGTCTTTATTCTATACCCCCATTTTATTTATTAGCAGTCCTGTATCAAATCTACTTTTCAAATATATCCTAAACATTATTGCTTTTCTTTTTTCCCTTCTAAACCCTAGAAGATTAGAAGATCAATCACGGTATCGTATGCTCCTGTGCAGATTAGACACAGCAACCCTGAAAGGCAGCCACCAGCCTCTCTGACCAAAGGTGTTCCAATATCTTTCTAATTGGCCTTCCTCATTACACACCCTCTTCCACAGTGAATTATTGATAACATTGGCAAAAGTGAACTTTTAAAAGTAAAACTAACAGAAAAAGCAGTTACAATCATCTCAATGTATAAAACTAAACAATGGGTCTCTACTACATATGTTGTTGTTATATGCTGTTGAGTCGCTTGCAACTCTTAGTGACCTTATGTTCAACAACCCTAAACTCTTCCCTATCCTGACACACCTTCCCCATTACTCCAGTCACTGAATCAATCCATCTCATCAAGGGTCTTCCTCTCTTGCTCTGTTCCTCCACCCTCCTAAGCATGACATTCCTCTCCAAAGACTGGTCCTTCCTTGAAACATGTCCAAAGTATGTCAGACAAAGCTTTAGTATCCTTGCCTCCAAGGAGCAGCCTGGTTTAACCCTCTCAAGGATGAACCTGTTCATTCTCTTAGCCATCCATGATATATTTAATACTCTCCTCCAACCCCATAGCTCAAAGGCATCAATTCTCCTTTTATCATCGAATATATACATATAGATCATATTTATTACAAAATTCAATATTATCTTACATATACTATAGCCTATCAATTTTCATTCATTTACATTAAATATATCCACCAATGGATTCTTTTTTTTCCTCTTTTCCTCAGATCTTAGTTCCATCATGAAGCACAATTGTCTTCTGATAACAATAGTCTCTTTATACTCATCCATCCTTTATCAATAATTAAGATTATTGGCAGTCTCTTTAAATCCAAGTTTACTTAATTTCTGTTGATACTAATCAAGTACAGGCTGTCTTTGGATTATAAACAAAATCCACTTCTGTGACTCTAAGAATTTTTCAATAAGAGGAGGTACATAATGTTCTTATTAAGGCTAACTTTGTTTTCTAGCAAGAGAACACTATATGCTTAAAATATGTCTCGTCTCTCTCTTTCTCTCTCTCTCATTGTGAAATTTCACTCATCTTGCCTGTCCCTCATTACATTTCTTTATTTTCTGTAATTAAAGACTTAGTAGGCTTTTTCAGAAAAAGAATTTTGGTTTACTTCCCAGTCCAGGGCTTAGAGTTGGCCTAACTGTTTTTTGAGTACTGTCAAATCAGATTGACTCATCACTGACCTTTCAGAAGTTTTCACAGGCAAAGACATTGCTCTGCAGAAATCCACTAGCTCTTCCGTGGGGTCATTATGACACAGTAGTAGGGGCTTATAATTAAACTGAGTGACTGAGTGATATTTTTTCTAAACAAAAATTGGTTATTCATCATTACGCACACAGCACTGGAAAAGTCTGCAGTCAGGGGCCTCTCCTAATTATTGAGGAGCATTGCTGTAAATTTGAGGACTAAGTCTGTATATGATTCAGGCTATGGCCTTTCAAGCCACTTGCTATACATCTCAGAGCTGGACAAAAAAAAAGTGATGAATGAATTGATACCTTTGAATTATTGTATTGGAGAAGAGTACTGAATATCCGTGGACTGCTAAGAGAAACAAGCATGTATTGGAGAGGGTGCAGCCAGAGCACTCCTCAGAGGCAAAGATGATAAAGCATCTTCTTACAAAGTTTGGACATGTTGCTAGGAGAAGCTATTCCTCGAGAAGTACATCACACTTGGAAATGTGGACAGACAGAAAATGAAAGGGAGACTCTCAACCAGGTGGATTGACACACAGTGACTGTAGAAATGGGCTTGAATGTCAGATATGTGAGGAAGGCACAGAATAGTACAGGGTTAAGATCTCGATTCTATGGCACCTAAGAACAACGAAAATAACAACAATTACCCTTATTACCACTGGCTCCAAATGAGGTTTGTGGATATGATAAAGTTGTGCAAATTTTACTGTTACTTTGTCTCTGAACTCTTTGGTCCTTAGTCCCTAGGTACTAATATCTTCCAAAAATTTCACTTGACATATCCGTTTAATAACAATAAAAATATTTAAAATAATCTAAGAGAGTGGAAATGTCTTAGAAAAGTCTAGTCTAAAATATATCATCAAATCATTCCTTGATAAGAGAAAAACATTAGACTTGCTTACACATCCAGCTTGATACCAGTTATGTAAGTAAAACATTCTCTTATATCAAACTCATGCATCCTAGTTAGATTTTTAATATATCAGATTAATCAGTGAAATTATAAAATCACGTATACACACACACACATTTATAAGGATTTTGCTATGTAACACATCTTTTTTTTCAATTTGAAGGAAAATCATACAGCAATGATACTTAGTGAAAATCATTTAAGAAATAAAGATAAACCATATCAGCAATTAAGTATGTGTATAATTTCTTATCCACGTTACTAATTTTATTTCAAATTTAATATCTTAGCTAATCACTATTGTAATAGGTTTTAATGGTTGACTAGATCAAAATCTGCAATGTATTTGACTTCAAATACATAATTTACTGTTGAACTATTATACACTTAACTCACTGAACTGAATAGTGAAATGGTTTCATTTCGGCACATTTTACAAATGGAGCCACAGACTTTATTGATCAAGCAGCATATTTCAGTGGTTCTGCTTTATAAGGCATTGGTGGATGAGCCATAACTTTATAAGGATAGCTTTTACATACATGCTTCTGAATTTTAGCTGTAAATTTTCTTAGCCAAGAGAAAATACCTTATTGGGCTTCACTTTAAAAGTATGATGACTTGTTATCTCACATATCTGGTAGTGCACTTTCTCAATACTTCTCAACATGATGCTTATTATGTATAATTTTATGAAAGATGTCCACATATGGTAGCAATAATTTAATGCAAATTTAATTAGCAAAAAAAAATAAACTCTTTCATTGTGACTGAGTTGTCATTGATGCATAGCTGATCCTTGAAGTGGCCTAATGGCAAGAAACAGTGCCGCAATCTCAGAGACATGTGGTTTGAGTTCACCAACTGCTTCTAAGGAGAACAATGGGGAATATCCAACAGTGCTATTGATTGCCAGTGAAAACCCATCAGAGGATCATCTCAACTCAATGCTGCACAACAACGATATTAATAGAATGGAAAGGAATTGCCTGTTTTTCTTCTTTAGAGAAGCTGCTGGATTTTACCTAACCAGCTTTGCGTTGGCAGTGCAACTCCTTACTACTTGGCCACCAGAGCTCCCTAACTTATGGCTATTGAGTCAAAACTGATTCATAGAGGACATATTAGTGGGTTTTTAGAGGTTGTCAATCACTCAAGAGGTGATTAATCTGTCTCTTAAAAAGTAGCTGATGACTTTGAACCACTTAACCTTTGTACTAGAAGCACCACTCTTTCATCACTAGGCCACCAGCTACCATATATTGTGATGTACTGTCCAGTTGGAATCCAATAATAGTTGATCCTCCAGCAAGTTTTCTGAGGCCAAAAGTCATGTAGGAGGAGAATGTCTATCTTTCTCCTAGAGCAACTTATGAATTTGAACTTAATGCTTTGGGCTTGGCTCTGATGATATTCCTTACTTGTGACTAAGTCACTAGAACTGTCTGAAGGCATATATAAATTCTAACAATAAGTGAACAGAAGTTTAGATTGTCTCAAGGTCAAACTAAAAACCAGTGACATGGAGTAGGTATTTCCAGTCTAACTAGCTATTTGGAAAGCAGGGGAGAATTGCCTTGTTTTTATTGAATCAGTGACTGGGGTAATAGGGATGGGTGTGTCAGAGGCAATGCGATTGGCACAGGATAGAGCGGGGTTTAGGGCTGTTGTACATAGGGTCGCTATGAGTCGCAAACGACTGGACGGCACATAACAACAACAACAACAGTCCTGTATGCATCATTTTTTACCCCTTCTCTCTTTTCTCCTCTCTTATCTTTCCTATTCTTATTCCATTTATTTCCATTTCTTTTCACAGTTGATTTGTTGTTTTGAACCAGCTTAGATTTAAATACTACCTCTCTATATAAGAATTGAAATTTCTTAATAGTTGAAAACTAATAGTCAAAACTGTCCTCAATATTTACCTTGTATTAATAGATAAAATGCCATCACCCTTCCACAACCTCTTATTTTCTAATTAGATATGTTGTTGTTGTTATGTGCTGTTGAGTCACCTGCAACTCATAGTGACCCTATCTATGTACAACAGTCCTAAACCCTGCTCTATCCCATGCCAATCTTATTGTATCCAACACACCTATCCCCATTACCCCAATAACTGAATCAATCCACCTCATTGAGGGTCCTCCTCTCCTACACTGTCCCTCAACCCTCCCAAGCATGACATCCCTCTCTAAGGACTGATCCCGCCTTGCAGCATGTCCAAAGTATGTCAGATGAAGCTTCAGAATCCTTGCCTCCAAGGAGCAGCCTGGCTTCACCCTCTCCAGCATGAATGTGTTTGTTCTCCTAGCAGTCCATGGTATATGCAACACTCTTCCAGCACCACAGTTCAAAGGCATCAATTATCCTTCTACCATCCCTAGTCATTGTTCAGCTTTCTGCTGTATAACAAGTAATTGCAAAGACCATAGCCTGTATCAGGTGCACCTTACTCTCGAGACTAAGTTGCTTTTCAGTACTTTGGAGAGGTCTCTGACAGATGATTTTCCCAATGAAATTCATCTTTTAATTGCCTGCCTGCTGGTACCAAAATGTCTCAATCTCTTCACCATCTATCATGATGCTGCCAGTTGGCTCACTGGTGAGAATCTTTGTTTTCTTGATGTTGGGCTTCAATCCATATTTATGACTGCAGTCCTTGACCTTCTGCAACAAACACTTCTGGTTCTCAGTTTCAGCAAGCAGGGTTGTGTTATTTGTATAACACAGATTGTTAATGAGTCTACCTCCAATCCTGATGCCACATTTCTCCTCACAGAGCCCAGCCTCCCAGATAATTCTGCTCCACATATAGATTGAAAAGGTATGGAGATAAGACACGTCCTTGACGCACACCCTTCCCAGTTTTGAATCATGCAGTGTTTCCTTGCTCTGTTCTGATGACTGCCTCCTGGTCCAAGTATAGGTTTCACATGAGCACAATCAAGTGTTCTGGGATTCCTGTTCTTCTCAAGTCAGCAAGATAATTTGTTGTTATCTACATAGGCAAACGCCTTTGCATAGTCAATGAAACACAGACAGACATTCCTCTGGTACTCTCTTCTTTCTGCCAAGATCCATCTGATACTAGCTCTAATGTTCCTAGCCTTTTTTAAACCCAGCCTTCACTTCAGGCAGTTCTCTGTTGATATGCTGTTCCAGTCATTTTTGTATAATCTTCGGCAGAATCTTTCTTGCATGTGATATCAATGATACTGTTCGATAATTTCCTCACTCTGTCAGATCATCTTTCTTTGGAATGGGAACGAATATTGATCTCTTCCAGTCAGTTGGCCAGGTGACTGTTCTTCCAGATTTCTTCGCCAAACTTGTTGAACACATCTACGGAAGCATCTGTTTGTAGAAATATGTCAATTGGTATGCCATCAATTCCTGGGCCTTTTTTTTTTTCTTACACAATTCTTTCAGAGCAACTTGAACTTCTTCCTTCATCACCACAATCTCTTGCTCATACATTGTTTCATTAAATTCTTTTGTGTCTGTCAATTCCTTTTGGCACTGTGACTCTGTATACTCTTCCTATCTTCTTTTAGTTTGAATATCCATTGGTATTTCAATGAGTGTCTCCTCCGAATATAGTGAATCAATTTTAGTGAAATTCCCAGACCAAACTATGATGAATTTAGGAACTCTGGTGGCCTAAAGGTAAGTAGTTTAACTGCCAACCAAAAGGAGGGGTGATCCAAACCTACCAGCTATTCAATAGGAAGAAGATAGCCAATCTCCTTTCATGTGATTTACAGTCTGAGAACCTATTGTAGGGTCAACTATGAGTCAGTTCTCACTCGACAGCACAAGAAGACAAAGCAGTGTCTTGCAAACCATTTCTGAAATAGTGGGTACTTGAAAACTCTTTGGGTAGCCAAACTGGGCCATTACACAATGTTGTGATAAGCTGAGAAAATAATGAAATTGTTAAGGGTTTAATTTTACTTGGATCCCCAAAAACCTTTTAAAACTGGAAAAGTGATGTCAAGGGTTTATTGTTCAAACAACTTTTCTAGCTGTTGACCATCTTTGACTTTGCCACAGAGATGGGCAGAAATATACAAATAGGGTGTAGCAATCTATCCACAAAGGTATTGTCTACCCTTTACATTAATGAGCAGATTCATCAACAGAAACTGGAAATCTCCACACCAACAAAGGAAGACAAAGGAGCATATATCCTTTACTACCAAAGATTCCTGTGCCGCCAGTCATGGATCCACACAAGAGCAATAACAGCCTCAATGGAGACCTAGTGACCAATTTGAGACAAAGCTGAATAGAGACTACTGCCAGAAAGAGTCAGAGCCAAAGCCCTTCACCCAAGTACTTTGGAGGACTGAGGGAAGATGCCATAAATGGAAGAATCAAAGGAACTTTGTGCCAATGACTTAAGCCTTAAGACTGTAGGTTGAAGTGCCTTTGACAACATTTGAAAAGCTATCTAGACTGAGAGATTGTATCCTGCTGCTCACTTGAATTATAGCTTGTTTACATACCTCATAAATCCCATAACCATAAGTATAGTTCTTTAATGTCTGTGTAGCCATTGCAATGGATGTTTGACTCCATAGAATAATAAAATTGATGTTGGAACTAATAGGATACGTGCAAGGGCATAGGTCTGACCATATAGGAATTAGTTTTGTATTGTGGACGTTGCTGAGGAGGCAGTTTCCCTTTGTAGAGTTAGTAGAAGTCTGACCTGGGCATCTTCATGCCTCTTTACTCTTTACAAAAAGAATATCCCTTTAAATACAAAGGTATATGTGACATTAACCTAAAAGTTGACTTTTTAAAGCCATTAGTCAGTCACATCTGGTCCCTAGCTACCGCCTTAACTGCAGACACAGGATCTTGCAAATCAGCATCAGCTGTGAGACTAAGATTAGAGAATGAATGTTTCCCACACTGAACAGAAAGACTTGAGATGAGCAAGGCTTGTGGCAGGCAGCAAGACCCTGGTGAGAGCAAGACTCTGGTGGTGGAGAGACTGGCATTGCTGTGTATAAATAGTGGCAAGGTGTGACTGAAGGCTTCTTGCATTTGTGCCAGCCAGTTGGAACTTGCTGTTCTTGTCTTTGATGATGGGAGGAAAAGCTGCAAGTCCAATTGAAACCAGAGCCTGGACTTGTTGAGGAGTTGTGTTTTGGACCGCTTGGCTAAAGCTGAGATTTGCTTTGGATGATATTCTTTGCCTCCCTCACTCTCCAACTTCCTTCCCTAATAAACCCCCTTGTGAATCTGTGAGTCAGTAATAAACCTCTTGCTGCTTGTGGGATACTAGAGATACCCTGGGGCTGAGCTATGGGCCCTGTATCTGCTTTCTGCTATGGAGTTGTGAGAAGTTGTTCTATTCTTACGCCCTCTGGCCCTTTCAGAGAGATGTTCATGGCCCTTTCCTCTATGTCCCATTTTTCCTCTTCAGACAGTATACCTGACCCGAATCAGAGTATTTTCAGTTACAATTATTAACTCAGTTGTTGGTACCAAAACCCCAAAGATTTAGATATCATCTTCTAGTATTTTTTTAATTTAAATCACTTCGTTCCACACCTTACTCCACTAATCAGTTATTGCCAGAATTAGCAAGAAGGAGCTTTTAAAAACAAAACATATGCAAGTGAAACCTGAATAATAAACAAGAAGACTGATAAACAAGGAAGACTGATGAATTGATGTATTTAAAAATTTATTCACACTAATTAAAAACAATTTAAACAGCTAGCAAAGGAAATATTGGTAAGATTTTGTATGAGGAGAAACCAAATAGTTAACAACTTTGTTTTGTGTTCTATCATAAACAGGTATTATCTGGTCTTTGTAATCCTAAGAACTGTGATTGATTTCACAATATAAACATAAATGTTTTTATGATTTACTTTTTGATTAAAAATAATAATTTGACAGAGGAAATAAGAAGTCTGTTCTCCTGACTGTGTTACCAAGAAATTGCAAGACATCAACTTATTATATATATCTGTGACTATGTATGTAATAATTCATAGTATAACTGATCTGCACTTTAAAAAAAGGAAAGTTTTATATATTTGTCAATAGTACTTTTTCAATGTTTAAAAGAATACCTGGTCCATCTTGGACACTCAAATATTTATTAAATAATTGTTCCCTTATTCTTACATGACATTTTAAGCCACTGTGACCTATCTTTAAAGGGAGAATTAGATTAAATTACTTCACTTTTTCTTAAATTGTAGTGACTCAGTAATAATAAATATTCAAAAGTGGTTACAAAAGGAGAGTTGATGTTTTTGAATTATGATGTTAAAGAATAATTGTTCAGTTATCTCTCAATGGTAACTGTTGTTGTTGTTGTTATGTGCCGTCGAGTCGCTAGCGACTCATAGCGACCCTATATACAACAGCTCTAAACTCCGCCCTGTCCTGTGCCTGTCTCATTGTCTCTGACACACTCATCCCGATTGCCCCCATCACCGAATCAATCCATCTCCCAGAGGGCCTTCCCCTCCTGCGCCTGCCCTCCACTCTTTCAAGCATGATGTCCCTCTCCAAGGACCAGACCCTCCTTACAACATGACAAAAGTATGTCAGACGAAGTCTCAGAATCCTTGCCCCCAAGGAGCAGCCGGTTTAACCCTCTCCAAGATGAATCTGTTTGTTTTCTTAGCAAGATCCTGTGTCTGCAGTTTTCTCTTCTTGCACTCTTCTCCAACACCAAAGCTTAAAAGCATCAATTCTCCTTCTATCCTTCCTGGTCATTGTCCAGCTCTCTGATGCATAACAAATGATTACAAAGACCATGGCCTGTACCAGACGTACCTTAGTCTCCAGAGACACACCGTTGCTTTTCAGTACTTTAGAGAGGTCCCTAACGGCAGACTTTCCCATCACAATACATCTTTTAATTTCCTGGCTGCTGGTGCCAAGAGTGTTGATTGTGGAGATAAGCAGACTAAAGCTGTGAACAATTTCACTCTCTTCACCATCCATCCTGATGCTGCCAATTGGTCCAGTGGTGAGAATCTTTGTCTTCTTGACATTGAGCCTCAATCCATATTGAAGGCTGCAGTCCTTGACCCTCAGCAGCAAGCGCTTCAGGTCCTCCTCAGTTTCAGCAAGCAGGGTTGTGTCATCTGCATAACGCAGATTGTTGATCGATCTTCCACCAATCCTGATGCCGCATTTCTCCTAATAAAGCCCAGCCTCCCGGATAATCTGTTCTGCATACAGGTTGGAAAGGTATGGAGACAGGACACATCCCTGGCGTACACCCTTGCCAATTTTGAACCATGCAGTGTTTCCTTGCTCTGTTCTGACGACTGCCTCTTGATTCAAGTATACTAAAGAAGTATATTCAGAATAATCCTGAGACCTCAAGATTGAGACTATCTCACACACGTCCCACATGTTCTCAGAAAGGATTTGTCTTTGGAGAAGGACATCATGCTTGGTAAAGTAGAAAGTCATCAAAAAAAGAAGACAACGTTCTGTGATATGGATTGATACATTGATCGTAGCCAAGGATTTTGCAGCAAACCAAGCAATGACTTTAAGAATTACATAGGACTTATTGTTTGGGTCTTTGCTACTTAGGGTCATTATGAGCTGAAATGATTCCACAGTATCTAACAAAAGTAAGAATCCAATTATATAAATCCAGCAGAGTTCATAAAAATATCTGAATTTTTTTAAGAAAATTGTTGCTTATACAGTATCTTCAAAATAAGAGTGTGAATTTTATTTTACCTATTTAACTCTGAAAAAAATAATAAAACTGAGTTTTTAAGGCATACATCAGATATTTTTAAAATTTATTTCTCTGATGATATGTAAAGCATTTGCATTTTCATGGAAAGCTCGATTATATCAAGTACTTATCAATAAATAAGGTATTGATAATGTTTTCTCTAATAATTTGCCCCAAGTAATTTTCTACTTTCTCGTACCAATGAAAGATCATGAAGGTCCACATATATTAATTAATTATTGCATGAAGGTGTGTCTTATCAGGCCATGGTCTTTCTGATTACTGGTTATGCATCTAAGACCTGGACAATGAAAAAGGACAACAGAAAAGGAATTCATGCTTTTGAGTTCGGGTGAGAGCTAAACATCCCATGGGAGGTAAAGAGAACAAATAGGTATGTCTTGGAGAGGGGGCAGCTGGAGTGCTATTTGGAGGCAAGAATGATGAGGCTTTGCCTCACATACTTTGGACATATTGCTAGAAGGTGCTGTTCCTTGGAGACGGACATGATGGGTGGAGGGTCCACAAAGGAGAGGAAGATCCTCAGCCAGATGGATTGACAAGGTGACCGTGGCAATGAGCTTTCGTGTGTCAGGAAGTGTGACGATGGTGCAGGATAGGACTAGGCTCAGATCTTTTGTTCATAGAGTCACTATGAGTTGTACTCAACTCAATGGCACCTAACAACAACAACAACATTACATCATATTTGTTAAATTGCTTGGTTACAAGAAAAATATGTTGTTTTAATTTCTTATGAAAGAGAAAAAACAGTGAATTATTTATGGAATTCAATATTTTATATCTTTGGAATGCTTATATAAATGAGTAAACATTTTTAAAGAAATCTAGAAGAAGGTAAATATTCCCTTTTTATCTTAGGTGTCCTCCATTTTTATATGACAAGATTACATCTAGACAAAAGATACTCAGCTAGTCTGATTTATTGAATTCATGAATGTTCAAACATGCTAATAGTTTTATGCACACTCATTTTATTTATTTATTTTGTGTGAAAAGTGTAAAATGCTGCCCAACAAAATTCATCTCTGTTAGGTTCTGGAAGTCCAGGGTATTTCACTGATAACTCTTTGTAAAAGACTCACCAATCATTCAAGTGACAATACTACCCAAAATTTACAGTTTGTGTATGTATGCGTGTTTATGTGAGAGACAGGGAGAAGAGAGTATTTAGGAGGTTTCTTTAATATACAGTAACATAAGTATGACTGCTGTTGTTGTTGTTATGTGCCGTCGAGTCGCCTGCGACTCATAGCGACCCTA
>NW_006399920.1:1136436-1138950 GCF_000299155.1 Elephantulus edwardii | reverse complement strand
AATCCACCTCATAGAGGGCCTTCCCCTCCTGCGCTGTCCCTCCACCCTCCCAAGCATGATGTCCCTCTCTAAGGACCGGTCTCTCCTCACAACATGTTCAAATTATGTAAGTATGACTAATAAGTTAAATATATAAATAATTATTTTAAATATTCTATGGGTATTGGCGGTTACTCCAGTTATAAATTATTACTTTATGCAATTGCCCATTCCCTTTAATGTTTCATTTTTCAATATATATGAGCAGAAATATAACTTTCTCAGCAAAAGAAACATCAAAAGCTGGGCTAAAATTTTCTTTGTTTTGACACACAAGTAAATTTGATATAAAGAACTTTCATCAGAATGGATTGTTTCTTTCTTTTTTCTTCTGATATTAGATTCTTGAGGGATTTCAATGAGCAGGTCCTCCTTGCTTCTGACAGTGGAAATAGTAAAAATTATATCAATCTTATTTTGTTAAGTCATTGATATGTGACAATCATTTCTGACTATCATAGCATAGTTTATTATGATAAAATGTTATCTATAGCTATACATCAGAGTCTGATTTTAACATTAAGATCGAGTATTTGAACTCCAGGCAATTTGTTCTAAAAAAATAAAAATATACCTTCATATCAAGGCTTATACATAAATATTCATAGCAGCTTTAACATTGAGGCAAAACTGAAGACATAGCAGATATTGTTCAACCGTGAGTGGATTGTCTTTTGTCTTCTGTTGAGATTTTTTTTCTGTAACTATTAAAGATTAGTTTCTTGTCAAATACATAGTAATTATTTTTTCCAATCTAGGATCTTTTTTTTTTTTTTTAGTTCTTTGGAGAAGTCTTTTGATGAACACATAAGAATTTCTGTTTTAAGAGGTCTCAGTTATCTAGTTTACCTTCCACTGATTGTACACGTTTGGTTGTTTGTGATAATCAATTTGGACCATTAATTAGAGCCCCTAATTCTACCCACATCTTTCTTTGGTGATTTTTAGACATTTAGGTTTTTTATCCATATTAAGTTAGTTTTGTATATAGTGTGAGGTAAGGTATAGATCTTGTTAGATATTTCAGAAAAAAAAGATGCAAATTATATCAATTTTCCCAGTATTATTTCTAAAAACACAGACTTGTCCCCACTGAATGTTTTTTGGTTCTTTCAAAGGTCAACTGTCTACCAGTGGATAGATTTACTTCTAGTTCCTCAATTCTTTTTCATTGATCTAGACATCTGTCATATATAGTTATAAGTTATAATTCTGACATATATCAATAAATGTGTATAAATAAAGACAAGACAAAAGGGATATATTTAAAAATAGTAAAAAGCAATTTACTTTGCAAGAAAACATAAAATTGAAGATTTTGGCACGGAGTAAGTTTTTGTTAGCTTCATCTTTTGCAACTTACCATTGGTATTTTAGTTATTTCATAAAAAATTGACGTCTGAATATAGTTCAAGCATAATCATAGATTACGCAGCAACACTGGCACACAAGAATGCTTACTTGGAATAATTTTGAAAGTATTTGCCTCTCCAGTAAAGTTTTCTATAATAAGTAATTGTTTCAAAATTATCTATAATGAGCATGGGAAATAAAGGAGTAAATAAGTAGCTCCTGCATCTCCCCATTTCAGATACGCAGAGGGAAAAGGACTACAGCCTTAAAAATGCATTGAGGCTCAATATCAAGAAGACAAAGATTCTCACCACTGGACCAATTGGCAGCATCAGGATGGATGGTGAAAAGATTTAGATTGTTCACAGCTTTAGTTTGCTTGGCTCCACAGTCAATACTCTTGGCTACTCAGTAGCCAGGAAATTAGAAGACATATTGCCGTGGGAAGTCTGCTTTTAGGGACCTCTCCAAAGTACTGAAGAGCAATGGTGCCTCTCTGGAGACTAAGGTGTGTCTGATACCGGCTATGGTCTTTGCAGTCACTTATGCGTCAGGAAGTTGGACAATGACTAGGGAGGATAGAAGGAGAGCAATGTCTTTGAGCTGTGGTGCTGGAGAAGACAAGCTGTGGTGCTAAGAAAACAAACAGATTCATCCTGGAGAGGGTTAAACTGGGCAAACCAGGCTGCTCCTTGGAAGCAAGGATCCTGAGGCTTAATCTGACATATTTTGGACATGTTGTAAAGAGGGATCGATCCTTGGAGAAGGACGTCATCCTTGGGAGGGTGGAGCGATGGTTCAGGTGGGGAAGGCCTTTTATGAGGTGGATTGATTCAGTGACTGGGGTAATCGGGATGGGTGTATCAGAGACAATGAGATTGGCAGAGGACAGAGTAGAGTTTAGGGTTGTTGTACATAGGGTCGCTATGCATCACAAGTGACTCGACGGCATATGACAACAACAAGAAGTTAGATATCTAATTAGTAATTTGAAATTGTCCTGGCGTGATAAGAGCCAAAACAAAGGGAAGAAATACTGAAAATAAAAGGACTGAAGTTTCTTTTTTATTAAAAGACAGCTCAAGATCCAAAGAGCGAAGGGTTGGAGGCAGGCGGGCCAAG
>NW_006399920.1:1131037-1135321 GCF_000299155.1 Elephantulus edwardii | reverse complement strand
AATTTGGAAATTATCAGATAATATTATTGATATTACATCATAGCAGATACTACTGAAGAACATTAAAAATGGATAGAACAGTACATAGACCGAGAACTGCCAGAAATTCAAGCTGGATTTTTAAGAGGCTGTGTCACCAGAAATATTTCTGCTGATGTTAAATTGATCCTGGCTAAAAGCAGAGAACACCTGAATAATGTCTTTGTTGACTATGCGTAGAAATTTGACTGTGTGGATCATAACAAATAATAACTAACACAGAGAAGAATGAGAATCCCAAAACATTCAGTTGTGTTTATTTGAAAACTATACCTAGATCAAGAGGCTGTTGTCCAAAAAGGGGAAGGGAATAACACATAGTTTAAAATCAGGAAAGGTGTATTTCATGGTTGAATTTGTTCTCTACATGTATTACTATCTTTGGTGAGAAAATCAAGAAAGTGGACTCTATGAAAAAGAATACGGCATCACAGTCAGAAGAAAACTCCTAAATAATCTGCATTTTGCAGGTGGCACAACCTTGCTTGTTTAAAATGAAAAATTGAGCACTGTTACAGACGATTAAAAACTATACCCTTAAAATGGATTACATCTTAACATGCAGAAAACAAAAATTTTCACCCCTGGATGAATAGGCAACAATATGATGAACAGGCGAAAAAAACTCAAATAGTCAACAAAGCCATTTTACTTGAATCTGTAATCAACACACCTGGTACCAGCAGTCAAGAGATGAGAAAATGTATTGCATTTTGAAAGTCTGCAGTCAGGGACATTTCCACATTACTGAGAAGCAATGATGCCCATTTAAAGATTAAGGTGCACCTGATTCAGGTCAGTCTTCTCCATCACTGCCAAAGCATCTGAGATATGGACAATGAAAAAGGATGACAGAAGTGATGGCTTTGAGTTGCAGTGGTGGAACGAGAAGAGGACATTCCATGGACTGCCAAGAGAGTAACAGGTCTATCTTGGAGTGAGTGCAGATGAGTAACCCCAGAAGTCAAAGATAACAAAGCTTTCTGTCTCACATACTTTGGACATGTTGCAAGGAGAGGCTATTCCTCTTGGAAAGGTGGAGGGTCAGTAAGAGAAAGGAAAACCCCCAACCAGATGGACTCCTACAGTGACTGCTGCAATGGACTCGAACATGTCAGACATAAGGATGATACAGGGCAGAACAAGGTTCAAATCTGTTATTGATAAAGTCACTATAAGTCTTATTCCAGGTGATGGATACAACAAGATTACATTAGATTCTTAAAATGGACTACATTAAGTAGTAATTCCAACAATTATTACAGTTAAGAAGCTTTTCGTTTGATTTTCAGAGTTTTCTTCTCTACTGTTACTGGACCTTCTCCAGATTTTCATTGGAAAATGAAAACATTTAGACCTCTACCTTGCACACTTTGTTCAGAAAAGTTTGGAAACTAAGGTGTGCCTGATCCAGTCCATGGTCTGCGTGCTATGCATCAGAAAGCTGGACAATGACTAGGGATAGTTGTTGTTGTTGTTATGTGCCGTCAAGTCGCTTGCAACTCATAGCGACCCTATGTACAACAGCTCTAAACTCTGCTCTGTCCTGTGCCAATCACACTGTCTCTGACACACTCATCCCGATTGCTCCAGTTCTGAATGAATCCATCTCCCAGAGGGCCAAGAAGCAGCCCGGTTTAACCCTCTCCAAGATGAATCTGTTTGTTTTCTTAGCAGTCCATGGTACCCTCAGCTCCAACACTTTTCTCCAACACCAAAGCTCAAAAGCATCAATTCTCCTTTTATCCTCCCTGGTCATTGTCCAGCTCTCTGATGCATAACAAGTGATTGCAAAGACCATGGCCTGTCTACAGGGATGATATAAAGAGAATTAATGCCTTTGAGCTGTGGTGCTAGAGAAGTATATTGAACATGACATAGACTGCTAGGAAAACAAACAGGTTACTCCTAGAGAGGATAAAACCAGGTACTCCTTGGAAGCAAAGATTCTGAAGCTCCATCTGACATACTTTGGGCATGTTGCAAGGAGGGACCAGTCCTTGGAGAGGGTCGTCATACTTGGTAGGGAAGAGGAACAGCTCAAGAGAGGAAGACTCTCAATGAGATGGACAGATTCAGTGACTGGGGTAATGAGGCTAAGTGTGTCAGAGAAAGTAAATTTGGCATAGGGGAGAGCAGGTTTCAGGGCTGTTGTCCATTGTGTCACAGGCAACTTGATGGCACATAACAACAATGACAACATACTTATTTTCAGTATTATTTTTGATTCACATCATCATAATATTTAATACGTTCTCAAGTAGACATCACTGAAAGTACTATTGAAACAGGTATTCAAGTTAGATGTGTAAGGCATATTGTATGTATATATAATTTTCATTGTTTTTATATCTGTCTATAGACTGATACCTTGAGACTTTTAAAATATGCACTTGCCCTGAGTCTTGTCCACACATTGAAAATTCACCATTGGAGAATATTTTTGCTGAAGCAGCAAAATATTAATAAACCCCTCTTTGCTGGGCCACTGATGCAAATATTAGATTGCCTTACTAATTTTCCAGATGCTGCTTTGTAGGCTATTGGCATTACCATCGTGCCGGTACGTGAGAAATTGTGCAGAACACTGGTTGCCAACTGCACATCTGCCCAAGGTCAGCCCTCCAGATACAGTTGCCAACCCAGAAATTTTTCAGGTTTTGTTTTCTGTAGTACAGTAGAAAATCGCTGTCCACTCAGATTTTAAAAAGTGCTTTTGAGAAGCGAAAACTAATCTCACTGGTTTCTTTAATGCCATCTATCATGGTGTGCCACAGTAGTTTTGTAACTGAACTGGGCACTAGATCTTGCAGTATTGATCACACTAATTTGCATGCCATCCTTTCTTTCTAGCATTTCCCCTGAAAGATAAGATGATTTATCTAGACTCTAAAGTTTGAGGAGAAATAGCCAGAGTCTTCTCTGATCATTCAGGAAAACTCAGTTGGAATACATTTTTAAAAGGATATTACTAAATAAATATGGTTACTAAATATATAGTTACTAAATAGAAGATAGACAATTTTCCAAAATAGATAAAATGCTTAGTGTTTTAGACCTTGATCAGAGTGATCGATAACTTCTTTACTTTGAGTCAAAATTAAATTTTTTTGTTATGCGTATAACCAACAAATGTGATTGAGTAACTCAATGGTATTTAAAAATACAGTAATGGTAATATTTTTAGATTTTATTTCCTATTTCCCAAAACTCTTGCAAGTTTACATGGCTAGTTGTTCTCTAATTATTTGTAAGGTCTTTGGTTCCATGATATTACAGATAAAAGCAAAAGGAAGATAATTTACTTTTAACCTTCCATTTTCTTCTTATAACAAAATATGGATAACTTTATGTTTTACGCATCATGATCCACTTTAAGGAATGATTGATTTTTTTTAAGACTAGCTTTGTACTTTAAACTCATGCAAAATTACTTCGATTTTCACCTCATGCATGAGCGACTTGCCAAAATTGGTAAAATTTCAAAGAATACAACATTTCAAAGAATGGGGATCCTGCAGAGTAGATGACACAAAGAAAATAAGGATCATCTATTTAAAGAAATAATAATGGGGCAAAACAATAAGGTCACTATTTGGAAGGGCATTGCTTCTTCATGTGAATTTTAGTTACCATACCTACTAAAATAATTGCACTTCTTTTAGGCTTTTTGTTGAATGACTTCTAAGTTCCTCTTGTTAATAGGTGCCTCCCAGTTGTCTACAACTGTAGCCACCCTATAAACCACAGATCAGACTCCTTGGCCATATTCATAATCTTTATCATGCTGGAGACCATTATTATGATCACTGAGGCTCAGTGACCTTTCTGCACACATTGTGTTTTAAAAAATTCTTTTCCTATATTAGACACTAATGGATTCTCTTACTCTAACATGTCTTAAGATTAGTGAATTCTACTGGAAAATTAAGGCTATAGATTAATGCATTTGTGTCAATTAATTTCAAGAATAATAAGCTTTAGAGAACTGGGACAGATGAAACTAATTTGTAAAATATTGGATATTTGGCAATCCAGAAAGTGTTAAAATTTCATATTTACTTGCCCTTCTGTATTTATATTTTATAAATTTGAAGTGAGTTACAAAAATCTGGATCTTTTCACTAATAGCCCAAAAGAGTAGTTCAGTTAAAATTGGAAAAATATCTGCAAAAGACTCAAGCAAGACCCACACCTCACTCCATACACAAAAACCAACTCAAGGTGGATCATGGACCTAGGACT
>NW_006399920.1:1119257-1128981 GCF_000299155.1 Elephantulus edwardii | reverse complement strand
TCAGAGACAGTGCGATTGGCACAGGACAGAGCAGAGTTTAGGGCTGTTGTACAAGCAACTCGATGACACATAACAACAACAACCACAGTGCCAGAGTGTGGCAAATAATCTATTCTACCAAATAATATGAAAGATTGAGCTTAAGTGAGGATGTTCCAAGAGGAGGAAGCAAAAAAAAGGAAAGAAAAGGAAGTGCAATCTTTGTTTAGTGCATTTGGAAGCACAGGAGTCTTTGACCAAGGAATGAAAGGTAGTCCTCTTGTACTATCTTTGACAGTCTGTAATATATAAATTTTGTCCCAGAGATAGGTTGTACAAAGTTTATAAAGAGAACTAAGGAGAATTTATCAAAATTATCACACATGTGAAGACATGAAGGTCACTAATGGTTTTTTTATAATTAATACTCTTTTGAAAAATATAATAATGAATGAATATGATCCATTCTTATAATCAAATAAGTTGACATAACATGTCGAACTGCTAACCTTTGGTTAGCAGTTCGAATCCATCTGTTGCTGTATTAGAGAAGATGGGTATTTTCTCTCCATTAAGATTTCTAACCTCAGAAACCTTGAGGAGAGTCACTATGAGTTAGAATCAAGTGGCCACAGTGAGGGAGGGAGATGTATACAACATGAATTTACATTATTTTATGGAGTGAAATAATAGGCTAAAGAAAAAGTCGAATTACTTGGCTTTCTGAAACAGTCAGGTATGGGTGATTTCTTCTACACAAAGGAATCAATTTAGGAATGTGCTTCAAGTGCACTGTTCAGTGAGCTGAGTGAAAGCTGGTTTGAATTTGAAAATAAATGAGACACTCAGAACTCGCTTCAGACAGAGCCTGTGTTAGAGGGAGCCTTTTAAAGCAAGAATGTTGATTATTATTGTTACTTAATTACTCATTTTAACACTTAGTGAACCGTAGTATTGTGCAGTCCAAGAACAGAAGGTGGTTCTTAAGGCCCTAGCTTCTATAGAATGAAAGTGTAATTTTCATTATGGGAAGAAATAAGGACACACACCAGGAACCACATCTACATAAACTATCTTAGGGAACATAAAAAACATCGAACAACAAGATATTTTTACAACAGAACATGGTAGATGACCATTAAATGGAAGTTTCAAGGAGACTGGTATTATTATTCACATAAATTTTCTTCCTAAGTAGCAAATTGGGACTACAATTTCCCTATGGCATTTTCATCACAATTTAGATTCAGTAAAGTCTCCTTTTGCCATTTACAATTCCCTGCCTGCATTTAATATTTATGCAATATTGAATTAAATAAAATCCTAAAGTTCTCTGCCTGTTCATTTGTTGTGTGTTTGGGGGAAGTTGTACAGAGTTCAACAGAACATAAAAATTCAACATATTGTACTCATTACAAACATAGCTGCTAAGTGATAGACTATCTTGGGACATAAAATTTCTTTACACAATGTTTCCTTATTTTCTTTTTCCAATTCATAGCTGTTTTCTTCTCTCCCACAAACTGAAGTTTTCTTGAAAAGGATCATTGATAAGCAAACTCTTCTATATGTTTTCCATTTCCTGAGGGGGGGGGAGGGGAAGAAAGTTTGTTTGAAAATTCTTTACATGCATCCCATAGCCCAGTTCCAAATTATTTTTCCTTAATTTCATTACTAACTGTTTATAGCTCCTTCAGTCTGTTTAAATTGTGACTTTGCCGCTGTCGGATACTTATAATCTGTAATTTTATCTCCTCAATGACATTATACAGACACTTTTCTTCCACTATTCACAGAGTTTTTCAAAGTTTATTATTTCAAAAGTAGGAGGTCAGTTCTACTTCTTAGTCTTTGGAAGATGCTCAGTGAAATGGACTGAAACACTGAATGACTGTGCTTGTCAGAGATCTTGACAATGGAGCAGGATAGGCCACGATTTCTGTATGTTGTTCACGGAGTCACTATGAGTTGTAGTCAAATTCACACTGCCTAACAACAACCAGACCTTGCAAATTCTTAATAGGAATTTTTTTTCTTACTAGTCTAACATACTTTGGGCATGTTGCAAGGAAGGACAGGTCCTTGGAGAGGGACATCATGCTTGGGAGGGTGGAGGGACAGCGCAGGAGAGGAAGACCCTCTATGAGATGGATTGATTTGTTGACTGGGGTAATCAGGATGGGTGTGTCGGAGACAGTGCGATTGGCACAGGACAGAGCAGGTTTAGGGCTGTTGTACACAGGGTCGCTATGAGTCGCAAATGACTCGACGGCATATAACAACAACAACATATGCCTGGTTATATTTAATCTTAAATTTTCCTAAATGACTAGTCTGATTCTGGATGTTTACAGGATCTTTTCAATGTTCAATTCCAAAATATATACATCTTGGCCTATAAAATCCAATGCCTGCCCCCTCTCTCCCTCAAAAAAAAAAAAAGCGTTTATCCTTAATTTGACATGTTAATAAATCTTTGCCTTCTATAATTTCTTCTTTTAACTTGCTATTAAAAAATGAGCTAAAACATTAGTTAAGATTATCCTAATAGACAAGAAAGTCCTGGGTCCCAATCACAGTACATCCTTTTATAGCTGTGAGACCTCAACCAAAATGCTTCTCATTTCCTCAGTGAACATTCGGGGAGTATTGATTTGTTTTCTTTTCAAAACTATATTAATGATGTGTTGATACTTCGGTTGAATTAGTTACCCATATTCAGACTGCAATACCCAACCCTAATGTCCTTTCTATTGGTTTGCTCAGGAGATTGTAAAACGTGCATGCCCAATGGGAGACATTGAAAGGAATAGCCCTCCTTATTCATTCTGTAACTAAGAACCATTTTAATTTCTAAGAAAATAATAAATCAAAGTTTCAGCTCTCTATTTGTCATATTACTCCAAACTAGTAGTTCGAGCCTTTTTAAATGACGCTATCATCTGTGGGTGTTATAGGCCTGCCACTCATAGTGATTCTATGTACAGCAGCTCTGAAGTGTGCCCTGCCCTTAGCCATTCTCACTAATTCTGACACACCAACCCCCACTGCCCCAGGTACTGTATCAATACATCTCATTCAAGGTCTTCTGCTCCTGTGCTGTCCTTCACGCTTTTGAGCGTGATGTCCTTCTTTAATGACTGCTTGCTCCATGCAACATGCCCAAAGTATGTGAGATGGAGCTTCAAAATTCTAATCTCCAAACTTGGTTTCACCCTTTCTAAGACAGACCTGTATGTTTTCTTGGCAGTCCGAGAGTTCAAGACTCTTCTGCAGAACCACAACGCAAAGCCATCGATTTTTCTTCTGTCATCTTTACTCATTGTCGAGCTCACTGATGCATAGCAAGTAATTGGATGAGGCATTTCTTAGTCTCTAGATTGATACCATTGCTCTTCAGTACTCTGGAGAAGTCCATGACAGCAGATTTTCCTAGTGCAATTGATCTTTTGATTTTGCTGATTGCTGGTGTCAACAGTCTTGATTGTGGAGCAAAGCAAACTGTAATTACTCAATCTCTGCTCCATCTATCATGGCCCAGTGATCACCTGTTAAGTAAAATATTATAATTTAAAAATATACCTAGACTAGGAATCTGTTGTGCAAATGGAGCAGGGGAACACTGTATGATTTAAAATGGGAAAGAAGTGTGTCCGGATTGTATTCTCTTGGTATACCTATTCAATCTGTATGCAGAGCAAATTATCTGAGAAGATGGACTCTATAAGGAGGAGTGTGGCACCAAGATTGGAGGGAATTTCATCAATAACCGGTGTTATGCAGATGATACAACCTTGTTTGCTGAAAGTGAGGAGGATTTAAAGCACTTGTGGAAAACATCAAGCAATGCAACTTTTTGCATGGATTGCATCACAAAGTAAAGAAAACAAAGATTCTTACCACTGATCTGGTAGGCAACGTCATGATGGATAGAGATGAGATTAAAACTGTCAACAGCCTCATCTTGCATGTTTCCATAATTAACACTTTTGTTACCAGCAGTCAGGAAATAAGGAGACACATTACACTGAGAAAATCTTCAGATAGAAACCTCCCCAAATTATTGAGGAGTAATGATGTCAATTTAAGCACTAAGGTACTTCTGATTCAAGCCATGGTATTTCCTACCACTTGTTATGAACCTATGAGCTGGACAATGAATAAGGACGACAGAAGAATTTATGCCTTTGAGCTGTGGTGTTGGAGAAGAGAACTGAACATCCCATGGATGGCCAAAAGAACAAACATATATGTCTTGGAGAGGGTGCAGCCAGAATGCTCTTTGGACACATACTTTCACCTCATATTTTGGGGACGTTGACAAGAGTGTCTCTTCCTAGAAAAGGGACATGATGCTGAGAAGGGCAGAACGTCAGCGAAGTAATGGAAGACTTTCAACCAAGTGGATTGACACAGTGACTGCTCCAATGTGTTCTTTCTGTCAGAAGTGTGAAGATGGTACAGGAGAGAACGTGGTTCAGATTTTTGTTTATGGGGCCGCTATCAGTTGTATTTGACTCAATGACACCTAACAAAATAACAACAAAATTATATTAAGAAAATATTGTTACTTTAATGAAATATTTTATATACAAAACACTATTCATTTTGTCACACTCATTATTTGACTTTTCCACTATATAATCAACCTATGACAAGCATAATATCCATACATTTGGATTGAAACCATCTGTGAAGCTGAAAGTATGTTTTTATTTGAGTATTTACTGACATAGAGATAATAAGACAAAGTGACAAATCCAATTTAAAAATGGTCTTCTATCAAGTATAGTCGATTCTTGAAATGAGACATTCCCCCCTTGGAGAGAAGCAGTCAAATAAATAAAACACAGAAAACCCCTGGTTGACACTACTAATTATTCTCTACATCTAATTAGTCAATGTCCCTGGTATGTACAAGTAATGTACAGCTCATATGTTATTTCTACCAAATGAAAACAACTGTATACTTCCTAATACTTAAAGTTATTAAATACGTGTTGGAGAAGAGTACTGAACATCCCATGGGCTGCCATAACGAAAAATATGCCCTTAAAAAAATTCTACTTCTTTATTATATCTCAAAGATATCTTTGAGACAGTGTTCCTTGGAGTAAAAAATGATAATGCTTTCTTCAAGTATTTCAGGCATGTTGCTAGGAGAGGCTATTCCTTAGAGAGGGACATCATGCTTGGAAAGATGGAGGTTTGGTGAAGGAGAGGAAAACTTTCCGCCTGGTGGAATGACACAGTGACTGTCCAGTGGGATCAAGGGTGTTAGGAAGTGTGAGGATGGCACAATATAGAACAAGGTTAGGATTTGGACTAGCAGGCGTACTCGACACAGTGTCACCTTAGAACAACAGCAACAATATCTAAAAATGGGAGCTCTGGTGGCTTCAGAGTTGCACTGTCAGCTCAAAGGCACATAGTTCGAGCTTACCAGTTGTTTCATGGGAAAAAGATAGGCAATCTCCGCCTGTGCTATTCACTATCTCTGAAAACCCATCTTACTTGGTGCTCCATAACAATAATATTTTAAAAGCAGCTCTGGTGGCCTAGCAGTAAGGAGGTGTGTTGTCAGTCAAAAGGAACATGGTTCAACCTACCAAGTGTTCCATGGGAGGAAAGTGGGCAGTCTCCTTTTCTGTAACATACAGCCTCTGAAAATCCACTGGAGGCTCAACCTAAGCAGATTCCCTACTAGAAGACATATAACAACAATAACACACCATTTTAAAATGTGTCTTAAGAGTTACAGGTTAAATTCTTTTTAACTATATCATAAGCAGACTCTGTTAAATTCTCTCTTTTCCTATTTGTAAATCACTGATTCCAGAATGTCATATGCTGAAAGTTTGGGGCACGAAGATTGATTTTGAGATACCACACTGGCCAGTTGCCAAGTAGAACAATTTCAACACATCTACATTTGAGGTAGTCTAAATTTCATGAAGCAAAGGATAGAATTAAGTAAGCAGTGTATAAAGTTAGAGGAAGAAGGTAAGTAGTTTTATTTTTCAATGGCATTAGAAAGGAGGTTTTGCAATTGTTTAGATGCCTATGAATTTTTCAGTTTGCTAAACCAGCTGTGGCTGTTTTACTGTTGTTTGTTTTCACTTTTATTTTTTATTCAAAGAGGTTTTAAACAGAAATAAATAATTCAGCAGAGAATAACTGATCTACATATTTGTAGAAGTCACTGCATTGAGATTTTGGGAGCAGAGGAATTAACCTTGAGTAGAGGAATAACTGAAAAATATCACAAGAGGCTTCTTGTTCGATTCTTAATCAAGAATAAAGAAGTAAATCACTCACATGTCCATCTAGAGGTGTCTCTTGACCCTCATAGACATCTGTAGTTATCATTGCTCTGGATTTTAAAAACTGAGCACATACCATATACAGGTTGTGCCTGATTGAGTCATAAACATCAGATTCTTGTGCCAACTCTTGAGTTTTTTTTTTATTTTCTACTAGAAAATGTTAGAGTATGAAATAATCTTCATTGCTTTCTAGACAATTCTGACTCTTAGGAGCCCTAAATATCAGAGTAGAACAACTGTGTATCATTTCTCTAAGGAAATGCAGAGCAGCAAGTGGGTAGATTAAAGTTGTTGGTCCTTCCATCAACAGCCAGATACTAAACCCACGGTGCCCCGGTGCTTCTCATAGATATAAATATTTTTTTACTATAATAGCAGGTGACATTCATGGCTCAATGGGACAGAGTTTCACTAACAAAGTGTAGATGGTTTGAATCTGGTCAATCTCCTGTGCCATTTATAACTTCTGAAAATCCACTGGAGGGTCAGCTATGAGTGTGTCCCAACTTGGAGGCAATGGGCTGTTGTTTGAGTTGCTCTTTACTGTAGCATTTGGTACTTCTTGGGAATTTCAGGGTAACTTAGAACAGGCAAAGATAGTTTAAAGTCATGTAATTCCTTAAAGTCCAATGTCATAGGGACAGACATTTGACAAAATGGCTACGTATCAGTGTAGTCTCCAGCCATCCAGAGATGACAAAAGCCATTTCTCTTTCCTGCACAGCTAGCTATTCTTTAATAATATCCCTGACAAGCAATTATTTCCTATGTGTTCTCACCATTGCATATTTTTTTAAAATCTAACAACATCGCTCATTTTTAATAGCCTTGTGAAATTTAACTTTTATAAATAGAAGGGATTCTGAGTCTCTGTCATGTTTATAAGTCTATAAATGTGTGTAACTGAGGAATTAACCATCTGAAAAGTAAACAACAGAAGATTTAAAAAAAATAGATTCTGCATCCTAAGAAATAATCTTTTTAAAAAATATAGTGAGAATGGGTATGCAATAGAATTTTAATTGGGTCTCTTTTATGTACCATTATTCTGATTTTATTTTTACTGAACCATTTTAATCTAAACACATCCTAAACATATGGTACTTGTTGTTTGCCTACAGAAATAATATGTGGTAAATGTTTCTTCAACTGATTTTAAATAGAGGGAAAATGCACATTGAATACAATAACCTTATATGCTAATTTAATTTTGGAAAGCCGAATTTTATGGATTGCATATCAACATCAAGAAGACAGAAATTCTCACCACTTGACTCTTCTCCATAAAATAATTTTGAAATGTAGTCCATACATAGATTTATATTATCATTGAATAAAATTACTATATATCTTTTTATATACTAATTCATCACTGTTAATGATACGCATTTTACTTGTAACAATCATGTAGCATTTTTTAAAACCAGAATTAATATATTTAGGATTATCAACTATGTAAATAGAATAAATGTGAAGGTGCTGTACATTTAAAGTTGCTGCTCAAAATTTTCAAAACTATTTTATTCACATTAAATTGAAGTGATTTCGTAGATAATAACTCACTTTTATTTTGTGTGTGTGTGTGTGTGTGAGTGTACCGTCAAATCAGATCTGACTGGTACAGGAGGAGATTGTCCCTCCTTTTCCTAGCAGAGCATCTGGTGGATTCGAACCGTGTGTCTCTGGGATTGTAGTTGCAGGTCCTTGCCACTAGGCCACCAGAGCTCCCCCAATAACTCACTTTTAAAAGACTCAGTATAATTTATTTTCAAATAGGTGAATCCCATATATATTCATAAGTAACATTGTTGTTATGTTGTGTACCATAGAGTCAGAACCGATCCATAGCTGACCCTGAGGTAAGTTTTCAGAGGCAGTTAATCATGTGGAAGGAGATTGCCCATCAGAGCTGCTGTTGGCCTTGAACTGCATGCCTTCAGGATTATAGAGCAGCCTCTTGCTACTAGACCACCAGAGCTCCCTACAAATAGTATATGCTAATGTAAAAAAAAATAGCCTTATGCAATACACATACATAATGAAATTAAGGAAAACATTTCTGACCTATCGTATCTATGTATTTATATCATTCATATTCCTATCATTCATTTCATGAAACATTTCCTGAAAAATCCTTCACCATCTTTGTATATCTCAAATATATTATATCTTTCTGTTGACTTTCTATAGTCTTCTTAAAGAGAGCACAACATATACTTTTCTATCATAACTGTGCTTCACGTTTTTATCATAACTGTGCTTCAGTTTACAGTTTATAACAGAATTAAAATACATGCAACACCTTGATCTTTTGGTTTTAGTATTAGGATCATTTCTTAGAAACAAATGTGTAGTTCTGCATTATTCTCCTTTACTTCAATGTGACATTCAGCTACTCCATGCGTAATAATAATGATTTTATCAGGAATTTACAGAGATTATTTTCTGGTTTTTTTTTATCAGCTCTCTCTTATCAATGTTGAGTGGTAACAGACACATAGCAAACCCTCCAGGATGTTTTCAAAGCCTTTAAATTATAAGAAGGGGGATTTCCAGTCTTTCTCCTTTGGGGAAATTGGTTAATTCATACCACTTGCCTTTGGATTGACAGTGGACCCGCTAGGCCACCACTTTATACTTCAAATTCAGGTAATATCAAACTAGTATCTACTTTAGAGTTTCATTAAAACTATAAAAGTAGTCAGCAATATGTGTTTTAAAAATCAACATAGCATGCTTATACTGTTTGTGAATAGGGGGAGGTTTGAATAGCTGGCAATAGCAAACAGTAAGTCTGTATTTTTCATAAAATATGTAAGTAGCATCCCTGTTTTACTTGGAAATTGCAGTTGCACTTCCACAGGCAGTTTTACTTTTAAATGTAAGTCAAAATTGTACATTTAACAGAAGTATTGTCTTTAAAGATAAATCTTTAAATTACTTTCGTAGAAAATTTTTATTGCATTTTATGATGTTTCTTTTGATTGGTAATATAGGAATTGCTTTTCATGTTTAATAATGCACAAAACTCTTAATCCTTGAAGATTAGTATGTCTCGTTAAAATACATTTTCTGTTGCTCACTTCATTAACTGAGCAATTAGATATAAAGTTACTTGTATTATAATGGTTCAGGGAGTAGGTGGCTGGATTTTTAGAAAGGTATCTAGTTCTACTCAGTTTACTCTCCACTACATTCCAGGGAATATTTCTAAAGATGGTCAGAAAGCAACCTCCTCAATTTGTTAGAACTGACTAAGTTATAAAGACATTTTTTATTACTATTTTTTTATTTATTATCAATGAAAACCACAGCAGATTTAATAAATTAAGAGCAAAAACCATTGGGAATGTTTTAGAATAGGATGTCTTTGGTTCAACTTGCTGCCCTAAATATACTATTTCTTTTTCTTTATTATT
>NW_006399920.1:1117971-1119067 GCF_000299155.1 Elephantulus edwardii | reverse complement strand
ACTTCTCTATGCAACCTTAATTCTGGATTCCTGTGCTAACCATAATACTCAATCATATATCACTTCTAATCTGTTCTTTCCCTCATCTGTTTCAATACAAGAGCCATCAGACTAAAAGATTTACTTAGTTTGAAGTGTGCTAATGGTGTGGGAGCTCTGGTGGCCTAGTGGCAAGAAGCTGCATTATGATACTGAAGGCATACAGTTGGAAACCACCAGCTGCTCCATGGGAGAAGGATGGGCAATCTCTTCATGTGTGATTAACTGCCTCTGAAATCCCTCTGGAAAGGAGCTCTGGTGGTGTATTGTGTAGCATGCCACACCGCACTCTAAAAACCCACCAGATGGTCAGTTATGGGTCAGTTCCAACTGTGTGGTACACAGCAATAACAACAACAACAATTAATGGTAACTATTTATTGAGAATCTTATATATATGATTGTGTATGATTTTCTGAATGTAATGAATCGCAAGGATGAGCCCTTTAGATTTCAAAAAATAATCACACTATACAATAATGACATGATCATAGGCACTTATTACTTAGAGTAGTTGGACAATGATAAGTGGAGAAGAATTTAACAAGAGATACATTCTACAAAAAATTTTTGTCTAAGGACAATATCTTTTTAGTTACTTGTATTTATGTCTCTAAATGTGCAAGGGAACTGAAGGGAACTTTGGAATGGCACACAGGGGGAAGTCACCTCAGATAACAACGAAGAGGCATCTTTCAAAGGTACACAGGAAAAACCGGCGGGTCCTCAGGCCAGAAAGGAAACCATAATCTACACAGGAGTTCTACAGGACACATCACCTTCCCTTGGAGATAGTACAAATAAACTTAAGAGACACTGGTCAAAAGAAAAAAAATGTCAGCAGTCGACGTGTTTGGAATCACAGAAGCCAAGAAAGCTTATGATACAAGCTGTCAGATCATGGGTTGGACAATGGAAGATATTTTCTGAAGGGACTTGCAGATGTGAAGGGTTATCCTGGTGGAGGGTGGAGCTGAGAAGTGGGTCAAGGCACTGGGCTAAGGGTGGGGTCAACACTGTAACTAATGCTTAACTCCACAATAAGGGATTTATCTTT
>NW_006399920.1:1101959-1113577 GCF_000299155.1 Elephantulus edwardii | reverse complement strand
AACAACAAAACACAACAGCAAACAAGTCAAAGGGAATCTAAAAGAGTGAAGTCATGTACGGTCTTATCTAATGTAATTGCTAACCTGAAATCTTCTGCCTGGCTTTTTCACATTTGAAATAGACTAAACCATGGTTATTTAATTCAAATTATTATAGCATGGACTGGAATATGAGAATTCTTTTGTTAGCTGAAGACTTATGTCTTGCTATTCCTCCTCTCCTAGTGGATTTCTAAATCTTGTTTTGTTTTCCAAGATGACAACACATGAAGTGGTTGATATTGTTGTGTTGTTGTTTAACCATAGAGTTGGAACCAAGTTATCCATAGCTGACTCTCCTGTGGGTTTTCAGAGCCAATATAATCACATGCGAGTTGATTTCTCATCCATCTCCCAGGGAAAAGGTGGTAGATTTGAATCTTTGGAAGTTCAATTCTATACAGCTTCTATTTTTCAATATACACCATTGAATTAATTATAAATTATTAATTTATCTATGTACATTTTTGTCAAATTGCATAATCATATTGCACTGCTTTTCTGTATATCTTTTTATTAAAGCATAAATGTCTGTTGGAACAGAGGTTACGATTCTAAAAAAACAGGTAAAACATCTAGCAAAACGTATATGAAATGTATAGGAATGAATGCTTCTTAATTATTAAAGTTAACAGTTATGATTTAAAAAGTGACTATAACTTAAAAACTATGCACAAAAATGATCTTGATTAGCAATTATATAAACTGAAATTTATATTCTTATAATGTTTTATCAGAAGTGTAAAATTAGACAAGAATATAAATAAATCACTACTCAAAATTTCAATATTTGTACATCAAACTATATTTGAACTGTGATATTAAATTTTAAAATATAAAAGTCCTTGCTCTTAATAGTTGTTTTTAAGTTATTATTTTGAAGTAATGATCACTGCAATAGTGAGAAAATCACCTTTATATATTTAAATGCAACACTTTCTTTTTACTGCCTGAAAAGTTTCCATCCCATGCTTCCTTTTCTGTTTAAAAAAAAACACCATAATCCAATTATTAGCAAATATTTATAATTTGATAGCAAGTTAATTTTAGGATATATTTTATTTTCCCAAATCATCACAAAATAGTAATCTTTTTAATTTGTTTAAATTTTTACCATCTTTGGGATGGACAATTACAATAGACTACTATTTTGTACTATTTTTCCATTATGTTCTTGATGATACAAAAAACAAATTCACTTATGTAACCATAATCATTCTGTTACTCCATATATAAACATAAAACAATTTCCTCATCTAAAAAGGTTGTTAATTACTATCAACCAACTTCCATCCCTCACACACGTTGAGCAGAGCCCCAAGTTTGTTTTAGAAACTCATGCCCATTTTATGCAGACTTGATAATGAAATAAATAAAAGTGCTGTCTCTCTGGATTGGCTTAATATTCCCAACTACAGAGATTTGTTCTTTTAGGTTTTTGTTGGTTTGTTTTTGTCTTTTTTTCCGTAATTTTTTTTTCTTCTACTGGTTTGGTTTCAAAGTTCATATGCATTGTTTTTCACACCAGATTTCCTGAGATCATGACTCATGCAGGAAGAGATTGCCCTTCTTTCTCCAGCCGAGTTGATGGATTCCAGTCACCAGAGAATTGAGGCCTTTGGGTTAGCAAGATGTCAGATATGAGTAGGTTCCTGCTTAACCTCAGTGAATCTACAGCATAATGGATAGTGTAAATTGTCATGGTGGGCTATATTTCCCTAGTATGGAAATATAATGAACACAAATGTCAGGTTGAAGCATCTCTAGTTTTTCTAGGTAAGTAGCCATACAAAGACGCTAACTTAACGCTCAGTTTGAAAATAATTATTTCATGGTAAAGAGATTTTTGTTTTTGTTTTAGTTTTTTATTTCTGTTAAGTAATTTAAGCTCATGGTTTAAAAGGTAAACAATTCATCTATAATTTAAAAAGGAATATATAATTTTCCAAGCACCTCCTATTAAAATTTCTAGTTTCAAAGATAATTCTATTTGCTCGTGCTGCCATGTTCTTAATTCTAATCCACTGTATCACAATTGTTTGAAATAATGTGTGATATGTTAACTTTCCTACAGATAAAAATTTGTATTGATGTTAAAGTACATAGTTTGATATGTATAACATTCTACATGATATATTTAACACATTCAGCAAGTTCAATGTGATTTATTTTTCTTCAAATTAGTAATACATATTTCAATCATCTGTGCAAAATTGAAATACAGTGATGCAGTTAGGAGTGTTTTCATCAGTCCTGCATGTATATCTGAGATGCACTTCTCAAGTGAATTTTGTCTTTGATTTTTTTACTGAATAAATCTGAGCATGTTGCATATTCTAAGAGACGAAACCAGGTGTGTGGAGGTGTCAATTTAATCAAAAGGGAAAAAAAAGAAATCAATACTTGTGTTTTTCCTATCTGTAAAAAATGAAGATTTATTCTCTAGTACCTTTTCCCCTTTACACCTGTATTCATTGCCTTTTCCTATCCTCGGAATATGACAATATGATGTTGTTCACCTTTGAGCAGTACACATAGCTGACCCTCAGCAGGATTTTAGAAGCAGTTAATCATGTGAGAGAAGACTGCCCATCCTTCTCCCATGGAGCAGCTGGTGGATTTGAACTGTGTGCTTTCAGGATTGCAGCACACCTTCTCATCACTAGGCCATCAGAGCTCCCCTAACAATATGATATGTCTTATAAATGGTCAGTATTTCCATTTTCATAATTCTGCTATGATCCTGAGCAGTTGAGTTGTTATGTGCCGTCAAGTCACTTTTGACTCATAGGGACCTTAAGTACAATAGTTCTGAACCCTGCCCTAATCTGAGTTTATCTCACTGTCTCAAAAACCCCCATTTTCTGAGTTACTGTGTGTGCCAATCAATCTCATCCAGGGGCTTCCTCTCTTGTGTTGACTCTTCTCCCTTTCAAGCATGGTGAATTTCTCCAAGGATTGGTCCCCTCTGGCAATAGGCCCAAGTATGTAAGACAGAGCTTCAAAATCCTTGCCTCCAAGGAGCAACATGGTTTCATCCTCTTCATCAGCACCACAACTGAAAGACATCAGTTCTTCTGACATCCTTAGTCATTGCCCAGCTTGTCAATGCATAATAAGTAATTTTGATGACTGGCCTGCATGGTCTTCATTTGACCATTTGACGATGTAGATCACAACAAATTGTAGTTAACACTGAGAAGAATGGAAACTCCAGAACACTTGACAGTACTCATGCAAAACACATGCTTAAACCTTGAAGCAGTCATCAGAACAGAGCAAGAAAACACTGCGCCATCCAAAATCAGGAAAGGGGTGAGTCAGGCATGTGTCCTTTCTTTATACCTTTTCAATCTATGTGCAGAACAAATCATTCAGGAGGCTTGGCTTTAAGAGGAGGAATGTAGCATCAGTATTGGAAGAAGACTCATCAACAACCTACATCACACAGATGATACAACCTTGCTTGAAAATAACTGAGAAGGATCAGAAGAGCTTGCTGCAGAAGGTCTAGAACTGCAGGGTTATATATGGATTGCAGTTCAACTTCAAGAAAACAAAAATCTGCTGTCAGGGACCTCTCCAGAGTGCTGAAGAGCAATAGTGTCAGTCTAAAGTTAAATAGTAGTGCCATGATTTAATTTCCTTTCTTGCTCAAAACTTTACATTTTCTTGGCAAGATGAATTACCACCTTTTACATTTTCTTGGTTTTCAAAAGGCTTTTCTTAATGGCAAATGAACTACGTTTGTTATAAGGGTAACACATACCAAAAGCATTTCTCCTAGAGTTGTATGTATCATTTTGACAGGCTTTTCTCTAAACCTGCCCATATGTCATGGAAGTATTCCATTCGTATTTTAGAGTCTTTTGCTTTTTTCCTATATCCCATGACTTCCTTTCATGACTTATGTTACAGAGCTAGAATTATTTAATTATTTTTCAGGAAATCATAAGCAATTTCAAGGAGATATATGTATTCAATTTAGCTTTGTATGCACTCAAGAATTCTAGTCAACCAAAAATGTTTAAAATGTGTTCCCATTTTCTTTTATTTTCCAGTATTTTCTTGACAGATCTGATGTCTTTGTGCCTATTAACTTCTTTACCTCCTTGAGATATTTAGGCACTTCTCTATGGTGCATTAAAATTTCATAATCATAGTTTTAAAGCTTATTTATTTTCTTAAAATTAGTTTTATTGACCTCTTTTCTATTCAGAAGGATCTTGTCTTTTGATATTGGAAAAAAAAGGTCTATTGGGTTTTTCTCCATATTGTTTCTTTATATACTACTGGTACCTGAGTAGTGGACATTTTTACTTTCTCACAATACAGTAAATAAGGTACCTCATTCTTGTCATTTGCTTTGCTCAAACTCCAAAATACAAAGAATCTTTGTTCCATGTTCGTAGTGAGTAAAATATCCAGCTGCCTACATAGTGATGCTGAGGTGAGTAGATTATTAACTTATGAGATCTCAAAAAGCTCACTCCCACTGAGTTAGTTCTGATTCATTGTGATTCTCTATCAAGTTCCCAAGTCTGCAAATGACAACTGGAAGAGACTGCCCATATTTCTATCTCAGAGCTCCAGGTGGATTCATACCTCCAGAGACACTGAGCCTTGGGGTCAGCAGAACAGCTCTCTTGGAAGAGCCATTAAATCTGGCCAGGAATGCTGGAGCTCAGACTGCTTCAAAAACTTTTTTACTCCAGACAGTTAAAAGCATCATCCTAGTTTTCTTTGCACTCCTTCTCTGCCATTCTTACTCTCTTATGATCGTGCACACGCTCCACCCCCACCCCCATTCATGATATTTTTAAGGACATCTGCAGTGAAAACTTTTTTTCTTTATTCTGGCTTCTCACACAACAACAATATTTCATCTCTGTTCTCACGTGCCTATCCATGCCCATCAAACAAAATTGGGTTGACATCCTTCATCTGCTCCAGTTTTACCTTGCTCTTTAGGGAATGCTGTCTTCGGTTTTTAGCTGTCATGTTAATGAAGGATTGGGAGGGAGTAAACGTAAAAGCTTAGATTACAGCAGCATCCTTTGATGTTACAAATGAGAGCAATAATTAATCTAGGAAGTAATTAAGAACACTGGAAGTTATTTTTCATTTATTAGTCATGGGCACTTGGATGTGTTTATTTATTTATCTGTTACATACTTCTATGACTATATGCCATTCCTTCGACTGCTGGGTGCGGGTTATAAAATGGTGAGCATGATAAACAGAGGGGAAGAAACATCCAGCAAGAAGAATAAAAACATGGAGGGGGAGAGAATAAAAACCTGGAAAAGCATTAACAAAGAAAAAATCTCTTGTCAAGATCGTACATTCTGATAGATAATAAAAACACACAAAAAATTTTTAAATAAAAATGTATTTTATAGAAACCAGATTTCCTCAATCAAGGGTAAGTGTGGTCATGATACTAAATAGAAAAATGTCACACATTCTGGTCTAAGTGAGGAATAGCCAGGAAGATTTTTCTGATGTTTGGGATGGAAATAGGCTCGTGATAAGGTTCCAATGGAAAAATACAAAGAATAAGCAGTAACTGGTACCTAAGTGAGAGTAGGCATGCTTTTCTGGGTAATGAAAAACAGGACAAAACTAGAAGAAATTTAAGAGGACATGGAAGAGAAAAGGAGAGAGACACATGTGGCAAACTGCAAAACCCACTACAGGGTTTGGATTACATCCTATGTGTAAATGACTGTCTAACCAAATATCACACTCACTCAGTGAGTATTTTAACCAGCATCCATAGAGTACCTGTTCTGTCTGAGTGACTGTTCTAAGAATTAGAATTATGCTTCAGGGAATCTTGCATGTTCTTGTGGTCCTCTTAATGTGTCTGCAAATCACTGGCAGCTCATCCTGAGTTAACTGGTCTAGAACACCTTCAATGAAATTGGCTGATCACGATCCACAGAGTGAGCAGGGTTCCTAAGTTTACTCACAGAATTCAGAGAAAAGTGCTTAAAAGACAAGCAGAAGAATGCAAGACTTAAATTATAGACTCAGAACGGACTCTTTTATCACCATCTACTTTGTCAAAGGAATCAGAAGGTTCATCTTTGTAAAAGAAGCAAAGGCCATGTGGGGATGAACATACCTGATCTTTACCAACTTTACAGGAGGAAACCATCCGTATCCATAGCATCAATAATACAAAACCAATTCTCATGAGGTGAGATATGCCCCCTCATGCTCCCATACGTTTCCCTACACATCTTATGCTGTGGTGGGTGCAAAATTTGATGTGATAGCTAAAAGATCACACAGAACAATATTGGGTAAATCAAAAGTTTATAATTAAGAGTCATAACAGTATACAGTCAAGACAAGCTCCCAAAACTTGCACAACAGGCACCTCGACCTCAAGCCTCATGTCTCTAAGTGTTCCCAAGTTCTCAGCCCTGCCAATAGTAGCTTCTGCCACAATTGTTCAACAAAATTTTCAGTCCTGCCAATATTGGCTAGCCATCCCCTGCCTCCAAGATCTCATCTCATCTCGTGTCAGTTCTCCAGTTCAGCCATTGATTTTGTTGCTGCCCTACATTTCACTGGTTTGGGGAGGTCTCTTTTCTATGACTGGGGGAAGAATTTCATCTTTTCTGGTGGGGAAAAATTCTGTTCTCTGCAGCTAGAGCTGTGCAATTTTTTTGTGAGATAGCTAATGCTCTTGTAGATTGTTGGGTGAGACTTGCAAATCCTTTTGCAGATTGTTGAGTGAGACCAACCAATTCTCTTGTGTAATTGTTGATAACCAACACACCTCACTTGCACAGTCCTGCCCTTCCACATAGTCAGTCATCCATCCTACAAAGCCATATTAATAAACGAACTACACAGGCTACCCTCTGTCTTTTTTAGCCAATAACAATGGCATATGAAAAATTAACTTTCTTCTTACAATACATAATAGCTATTTATGAAAGTGTGTAATCAGATATTTCATTCATAATACTTAAATCACCCTCAGTTTAGCTAGCCAATTTCTGATTTGCCCATCCCTATAATACTGGTACTCTGAGGAAACAAGCAAGTTCCTCTCTCTGAAGAATTTTCTGTTCCAGTTAAACGTTTAACATCTACGTGCATAAGCAAAGTCAGCCTCAAATCATCATGTGCAGCCGTTCACAGGAGATCTCAGCATGGAGTGTCTCCTTGGGTTCTATTAAATTCATTTTAAACCACCCAATGCTGGGTCCAAATGAGCATAAATTGTAAACTCAGGATTCCACACTCTTTCTGTTGCAGATTGACTGGTCCCTTCACTAAGTCTTAGCCTCTACATGGGGCCGAATCAACAAGAAGGGGGTCCACATGACTCCCTGCTTCTCAAAGTCAGTAGCCCTTTTGTACTTTGCCATGTTCACTCTAGGTCAACAAGGCTAATGGGACGTGTCCAGATGCAGCCTGTCTCTTAATTCCACTCTGGTGTATCTAAGTGATCAGAACAAGTGACCATACACATCAGCTTCCTTTGAATTTAAGTCCTGCAAAGGGACATGACCCTGACTCAGAAATGAGACTACTTCATCCAATTTTAAAAGGCCAAGTTCTTTTACTTTTTCTTGCAAATGTACACAAAAGTCCAAGGAGTATCTATTCAAATGCAAATCTCCTCAGAGTACAGGGTGGCATTTAATCTTCCCCCAAAGCTAAGCCTCAGGCTTTCTAATTTACTGCTTTCTACAATTATTTTTTCAGGACAAATCTCCCCTTTAGTGTCGATTAACTTTAGGGTAGACATCTTAACATTATGTCAGAAAAATCTTAATTATTTACACAATATATCTAAACATTACTATATGAACTAAAAACCCTTCTAGCAATATTCGTAAAGTTAGATCAATAAAAACATTACATGAAAATTTCAAGGAATTAAAAGTTTCAACTTCAATCTCCACCTTCAGACCATTTTACATGTTCATATGGCCTGAGCCTGTACCTCTCTCAGGCCAAAAACTACTTCTCTTTCCATCTTACTCAGACCTCTAACTACTTGCAAAATCTCACATTTCCATGAGTCAGGAGCCATCACATCAAATCCCACTGCATCTGATGTTGTTATTGGTTGCCTTTGAGTCAAGCACAAGTCCTAGTGACCCTATGAACAAAAAGCTTGAAGCCCCTCTAAAACTATCAACATTTATCAAAGTTCATAGAGTTTCCAGAGGCATGTTATTTAGAAAATGGATGCCTCTCTTGCTTCCAAACCTGTCATAGTATATTATTGTTGTCATGTGCCATTGATACCAACTGTTGAAGGAGTAAGAGCCACCTGAGGAGAGCCATATCTGACCTTTACCAACCTCACAGGGGAGAACTGTCCCCATTCACAGAATAAATAACACAGAACAATTCCTATTAGGTCAGACATGTCCCCCACAGTCCCATACCTCTTTATTCTCATCTCAACACTGATCTTACTGCTTTGGTGAGTCCAAAATTCAATGTGATATAGCTCACAGACCATACAGAACCATACTGGTTAAGTAAAAAGATTTTAATTCAGATTCCTAACAATATACAGTTAAGTTTGGTGATTGATTGCCTTGGAGTTGAGCATGACTCATAGTGACCCTATGAACAAAAGGCCTGAAGCCTCTCTACAACTATCAACATTTATTGAAAGTTCATAGAGTTCATAGAGTTTCCGGAGCCATGTTATTTAGGAAGTGGATGCCACTCCTGCTTCCAAGACATATTCCACAATGAGCAGATAGGCACCACACTCTCTAGTCTCATGGCTCTAAATGTTTCCCGGTTCTCAGTCCTGCCAATATTCGCCTGAACCCAAGGGCTCATCTCATCTTGTATCATTTCTCCAATTCAGCCATGGTTGCTGCTGCCATCCTAAAGTGTGTCCTCTGTTTTCCTGTTTTTTCTTTACCAGGTTGGGAAAAGAAATACACATCTTCTGGCGGGACAGGAATTTTATTCTCTACAGCTTCAGCTCCTCTATTTATTGGCAAGATTAGCCAATTCTCTTGTTTGTTGAGACTGACCAATCTCCTTGTGAAATGACAGATAGCCAGTCCCTTTGTGGATAAGCCAGCATGCCTCACTCTCATAGTCTATCCCCTCCATATAGTCAATCGTCCACACTAGAAAAGCCACACAGAAAGACTAACTCCAAAGCCCACCTTCAAGGGCCTAAAAAGGTGGACCCCCATAGCTTGGCAGAAAGTTATATTTTTATAAACTATTATTTATTTATTCATTTATGTTTTTAGTATTATTTATTTTTATGTTTATTTCTCATTGTAGAGTTACGTGTCTCAGTGTTATATATACTGAAGGATACAAGTTATCATGTAAGGGTAATTTCTACCCAAGATTAATAAGGAATGTTTATAGAAATCAGTATATATATATAACAAAGGTTTCCTGTATTTTAAATGTACTTCCTACATATTTCTACAATAGATTTTATTATAATAGAATACATTCTATTTTTTTATGATCTTTGGTGAAATACACCTAGTATTTGATAACTGACTTGTAGAAAATAAATAAGAAGACAGAGATAATTTGCATCATAGGAGATGTGGTGGTGTTACTACATGTAGCAATAAAACTAAAAGTACTGGTCATATAAATCAATGTGACCAGAAGTTTAGCCCAGTGTACAGGAGGGATAAACCAGAATTTTCCCATTCCCAATTTTTCCTAAACCTTCATAGGGAACATTATGTTGTTGTTGTGGTGGTGGTGTTGGTTATGTGCTGTCAAGTCACTTGCAACTCATAGCAACCCTATGTACAACAGCTCTGTACCCTGTCCCATCTTGTGCCAGCCTTACTGTCTCTGACACACCTACCCGTATCACTCCAGCCACGGAGCCATTCCATCTCACCTAGAGCCTTCCTCTCTTGCTATGTTGCTCCACTCTTGTAAGCATGGCATCACTCTCTAAGGACTTGTCCTTCCTGGCAACATGCTCAGGGTATATCAGATGAAGCCTCAGAATTCTTACCTCCACAGAGCAGCCTGATTTCACCCTCTTTAGCATGAACCTGTTTGTTTTACTGGAAGTCCATGATATATTAAATACTCTTCTCCAGCACCACAGTTCTCTTTCTATCATCCCTAGTCACTGTTCAGCTCTCCGATGCATAGCAAGTGATTGCAAAGACCATGGCCTGTATCAGACGCACCTTAGTCTCCAGACTGATATCGTTGCTCTTTAGTACTTTGGAGAGGTCTCTGACAGCAGACTTACCTAATGTAATTTGTCTTTTACTTTCCTGGCTGCTGGTACCAAGAGTGTTGATTGTGGAGCGAAGCAAACTAAAGCTGTTAACAGTCTCAATCTCTTCACTGTCTATCATGCTGCTGCCAATTGTCCCAGTGGTGAGAAACTTACTAAAGTAAAATTTTAATATTTGCAATCCCAGGAAAGTGAAAAATAGAAAAATTAACAGAAATAACCTCTAGATGTATAATGTTTAAGTCACAACGTGTGGGGAAACAGCTTTTGTGATAATTCTTATAGGTTTGTTACAATTTCCACTGTACAAAGTATATTTTAACTCTCTGACCAGGAGACTTTTTATTCTTTAAAAATAGCCTGTTACTCATTCATTGTTTTCAAGCCAGAACCAGCTTACACCTGACTTTCCAGCCAGTTTTCCAAGGCCTTATATTTCACAGGAGAAGGTTTGCCTACCTTTCTCCTGTGGAGCAGCAGGTGAATTTGAACTGCCAGAGAGGTACCACCATTGAATAAGCAACACAATTCCCTATGGACCTCCAGAGCTCCTACAAATAACCTCTAGATACATGTTGATATTATTGTGTACTGTATACTTGGAAATGATCCATGGTTGACTGTAAATTTGCCTGGGAGGAGATTGCCCATCTTTCTCCCATGGAGCAACTTATAGATAAGAGCTCCATATATTTGGGTTGGCAGCACAGCTCCCTATCATTAGACCACTAGAACTCCCTGAATATTTCTAGACACATAAAAATGAGTAAATCTAAACTATCTAATATAAGAACTATAATTCACATTGACCATTTAAATTAAAATAATTTTTTAAAATTAAATATCAGTACTTCAGTCCCATCAATCACATTTCAACTGTTCCCAATCCACATTTGACCAATAGCTAGCTACTCCATTATTTTGCACTGGTACAGAGCATAATTCTCAGTAAATACAGCTCTTTAGTTATTACTTACATAGATCAAGTTACATTTGTATGCAACTTATATGAAAATGTGTGTGCAGACTTAAAAAGTCAGTGCTGATTGTGAGTGTACGTAAAAAGAAAATATTTATTTATTATTTATTATAATTAATCTTGTGGTCTCAATTCAAGATGTCTAAACTTCTGGATATACATTCCTCTAATCAAGAAGAGTAAGGGACAATGCAAGAAGAGAAAAAGAAGAAATATATGCATGAATGAATATATACAAAATTTCTGTTACATTTAAATGACTTGACAAATAGAGATTTCAAAAATACTTTCAAAAATTATTGAAATGTGCAATAATAAAAACAATAAGCAAGCAACCATAAAACAAACATTAAGGAGATAACT
>NW_006399920.1:1099682-1101859 GCF_000299155.1 Elephantulus edwardii | reverse complement strand
TCCAATTTTAAAAGGCCAAGTTCTTTTACTTTTTCTTGCAAATGTACACAAAAGTCCAAGGAGTATCTATTCAAATGCAAATCTCCTCAGAGTACCGGGTGGCATTTAATCTTCCCCCAAAGCTAAGCCTCAGGCTTTCTAATTTCCTGCTTTGCAAAATAATTCCTTCTAAAATAATGTTTGTTGTTTGGTACCATATAGTCAACTGCAGCTCATAGCAACTCTATGAACGATAGATCTGAACTTCACCTTTTTCTGTACCATCTTCATGATTTCTGATGTATTTATGCTTGTTGTTCACAGTAACTGTAACATTCACTGTGAATATCTTCTTGGAAGTCTTCCTCTACTTCTGTGACTCTCCAGTTTTCCCAGAATGATGCCTTTTTACCAAGAACTATCCTAATCACATGTCCAAAGTATGTGGGACGAAGCTTCATTAAACCTTGTCACTGAAGATCACCCTGGTTGCACTTCCTCTAAGACTGGCTTATTCTTTTGGCAGTCCTTTGGATAGCTAGTGGTTTTCTCCAATACCACAACGCAAAGGCACTAATTCTTCTTCTGTCTTATTGACTGTTATGTCTTACTTATTCATTGTCCAACTTTTAGATTCACAGCAAGTAACTGAAAAGGTCATGATTCAGATCAGGTACACCTTAATCTAATAAACTGATATCTTTGCTCTTTACCACTTTGGCAAGATTCTTGATAACAGATTTTCTCAATTCAGCAGATCTCTGGATTTTTTGATTACTGTTTCTCTGGGTGTTGATTGTGGATTGAAGTAAAACAATAAAATTGACAACTTCAGAAAGCTTCAGTCTTTTTTCTATCTAGCTTGGTGGTGCCTATTGTCCCAGTGGTAAGCATTTTCTCTCCTAAATATTGAAATGCAATACATATTAAAACTGTACCCTTTGATCTTCTGCAGTAAGTGTTTCAAGTTCTCTTCACTTTCAGCAAGTAAGTTTGTGTCATTGGAATAAAACTGATTGTTGAATCTTCCATCAATCCTGATGCCACGGTCTTCTTCATATAGTCCATCTTTCTGAATGATTTACTGTGCATACAGATTGAATTGATATGGAAAAAGGGTTCAACTCTGATGTATGCTTTATTTTAAATTTTACAATGTTCCCTTATTCTGTTTGGATAACAGCTTCTTGGTCTAGGTATAAATTTCTCTTGAGCACTAATACGTGTTCTAGTATTCTCATTATTCTCAATGCTGTCCATGATCCACACATTGAAAAGCAATAGAACATAAATTAATATCTTTCAGATTTTTCTGCTTTGGGCCAATATCCATCTGACATCAACAATGATATCCAACTGTCTTCTAAATCCAGCTTGAAATTCTGGGATTTCCCTGTTGATATACTATTCCAGCCATTTTCTAATAATCTTCAACAAAATTTTATTTGCATGTCATATTAATGGTATTGTTCCACATTCTGTTAGGTCTCTTTTTTTTTAAGGATTGAGAATAAATGTGAATTTTCCCCATCTGTTTGCCAGAAAGTTATCTTTTAAGTTCTGTTTTATTTTTTACATAGAACAATGAACATGTACACAAATGTAGGATTTTACAGTAACTGGTATATAAGATTCAGTGGTATTAAGTATACAGAGAAAAGAGAGGATTGGTACACAGCTCTGTTTGTCTAATAATGTTTGGATCACAGACATAGTGTATTTATAACATGATTGTAAAAGATGAGCATAAATCAACAACGATACCCAGTAAATGTCAATTGAAAAAACAACTCAGTGCTGTCAAGCTGTTTCCAAATCATAACTCCCAGCACTTTATAAGGCTCTAAATTACAGCTGAAGGAGACTGTTCATCTTTTTCCTGTGAACTGTAGTGGATTTGAACCACTGGAGAAACATGGCCTTTTAGGTTAACAGCACATCTTCCAGACTATTCTGCTAGCAGAGCAATTGATGTCTTAATCGTTTATGAAACTTACAATACTTAACACTGAATATTATTTAGAAATAGTGTTCAGGTCTTTCATTCACAGGGTCACTATGAGTCGTCTATGACTCCACAGCACTTAACAATGACAGCAACAACATACAAAGAGCTCTGTTGGCTAAGGTGCGTGATTTTAATCTTTGGCCCTCAGGCCTGGTTTTAATTGTTTTTGGTCAAACATTCTTATAAATGG
>NW_006399920.1:1098035-1099416 GCF_000299155.1 Elephantulus edwardii | reverse complement strand
AGCATTGTACCTCAGTGTTGTTAGGTGCTGTTGAGTTAGCTCTCAGAGCTACCTCACGTACAACAGAACAAAACCCTGCTAAATCCTTCACAATCTCAACTGTACACAAGCTCATTCTTTCAGCGACTGTGTCAATCCATTTACTTGAAAGTCTTCCTCTTTCTTATTGATACTCTACTTTTTCAAGCATGTTGTCCTTTTCCAGGACTAGACTATTTCTAATAACATTATCAAATTATATGAGTAGTCTCACCATTCTTCTATAAGGAATAGCTATTTCTTCTAAGGTTGATATGTTTGTTCTTCTAAAAGTCAATATTCCTTGCCAGTACCACAGTTATAAGGCATCAAATCAAGACTTTATTTGTATTTATTGAATAATAAATTCCTTGTTCTATATAAGGTACTATTTATCTAGATTCAATATTATTTCTACCTTTTGGTTGTTGTGAATAAAAAACTGCAAGTTTTTAATGCATCTTAGTGACGTTTACAATGTTTTTAAATTAATGTGCTAATAAAAATATATTGACTTAAAATAGAAAACATGTTTTCTTCTTTAGTCTTCTTATGTATTCCTGAATTTTACCTGCCTATGACATTGTTGAAATTATCATACCTTTGTTAGATGTACTTTAGTCTTTAATGTGAGGCCTTTGCTCTTCATTACTTTAAAAAGGTTTATAGCAGCATATTTGCCCAAAGTAATATAATATGCCACTTGATTTCTTGACAGCTACTTCCATGAGTGTATACATGTACAATGAAGTCTTTGACAAATTCAATCATTTATCCCTTTTTAGAAATGTTACTACCTATTATTCATATTAGTAAAATCTATTGTATATCTATAAATACAAATGTATACATACTTTGAGCCAATCAATAAATATTTGTATACTTTTGAAACATACCTTCTTTGTACCTCTTAAACACATTTCAGAGATACTGTCAAAATTCTGTCCCTACAGTGTGCACAAGTGGGGTGTGTCTATGTGTTTGATGACACCCACAAGTGTTCATGTGATTTCTTTTTCTCAATATATCTTTTAATTTTACTTGATTAATGTTAATGAATGTTTACAGAGATTTTGGATTTCCATTCATTCATTGTTGCATTTTTCTCCCTGCCCATCCCTTCCCACCACGAGTTTGCTCTTCTTTTTGAAATGTTAAAGAAAAATTCCTTCGTTGGTGTACAATCGCCCTCCCCCTGAGTACTCCACTATTCAACCTTCATTCTAGACTCTTGTCATAACCATAATACCCAATCACTGTTCTCTCCCTCATCTGTTTCAATGCAGTATACATAGTTTATCCAGTTTTTCTCAGTCACACCTCAACCCTAATGTCAGTCCCTTTCTACAACAGTGGCACTATG
>NW_006399920.1:1090280-1094614 GCF_000299155.1 Elephantulus edwardii | reverse complement strand
CTCACGTACCTGAGTACAAGTTATGTACTCTTTTTTGTACTTTTCTCCTAGGTTAGGAATAAAGTTATAAATCATCCTGATTTGCCTGGGATTAAGAGGTTTCATGACAAGCTGGACTTAAATGCTAAGTGGTCATGCTGTTTACATAGTCAGTTGTCCTGTTAAGATATAGTTTAAGATAGAATATTGACTGAGAATTCAGAATAACTACCATATGATCAACGATCTATAAGCATGCGAAGTCACACTATATGCATTTGCTTTACTTCATGATTAATATTAGGATTGTTGGGCTATTCTTTTATTTACTTACCCAGTTATTATGAAGAATAATTAATTTCTCATATTCTATGGTTTTTTCCTCATCATTAAAGATCAATATCCTCATAGCTTGAAACTAAGGCATTTTATTACTAATGTCAAAAAAATTACATCATACCATGGAAGAAATTATTAATATAATTTATACAAACTCTTCACCATATATTCCTCCTATTTTTAGGACACTTATTTAACTTTACTAGATCCCATATGGAAATGTATATTAATTAATTTTCGATATATATGAAATGTGATAGTTTTACAAATTTTTTTCTATTTTGAATGAAGGTATCTATTGTTTTTGCTTCCAGAAGTATTGTGAACATATCTATGTTTGGAAATAGTTTTGTTAATTTACACGTAAGAAATGAGAGCAGGTACACCAGTTAAGAAATATGAGCTTAAAGTCAAATACATTAAGAGAAAGCATACTATTTTTCAGCATTTGGGGCAAAACATGATTTTTCTTAATGAATGTATTATTACTGGAAAAAAAATAGATGTAGAATATTGGCTATCTGTTTGTTATAATAAGAGGCCATAATATTGTAGACTTTAGATAAATACATCTGTTAAAGTACAATGGTTCTAATCACTAATATCTGAATGAATAATTGTTTCCTCACTGGTAGTATTAACAGTAGCATTACTGTAATTTATGATGTAGGCAAAAGCATTTGAGAGAGTACGTAGATACTAATAGTAATTTTGTTTAGATAAACTAACATATTTTAGGACAGTTCTGAGCAAATTGTGATATATTACAGATAAACAGTGCAGATTTCTTTTTTTTATGGCCTTAACATCTGCCATCAGGGAATGCTAAAGAGCAATGATGGCAGTCTAGAGACTAAGGTGCACCTAATCCAGGCCATGGTCTTCGTAATTACTTGCTATGCATCAGAGACTTAGACAATGACTAAGCATGACAGATGAAGAATTTATGCCTTTGACTTGTGGTGCTGGAGAAGAGTAAACATTCCATAGACCACCAAAAGAACAATTAGGTATGTCCTGGAGAGGATGAAACCAAGTTGTTCCTTGGGGGCAAGGATTTTCATACTCAGATAAGGTGATGACCATACTTGAAAGGATGGAGGGACAGTGCACAAGAGGAAGACTCTGGTGATTGCGGAGTGATGCAGTAATTGGAATAATGGGGTAGGTATGTTAGAGACAGTGAGATTGTTCAGTGTAGGTCAGGGTTCAGTGTAGGTCAGGGTTCAGAGCTATGAGTCATAGGGTCTCTATGAGTCCCAAGTGACTCAATGGCACAAAAAAACAACAATTATGAAAACACTTTCTTTTAGAGTGTTAAGAAAATTGTAGCATGGTAAAAATATATTCAGGTTTTTGTTATTGTTGTGTACCATCAAGTTGGAACTAACTCACAGCTGACCTTCTAGCAGATTTTCAGGTGTAGTTTAATTGGATAGAAAGCAATTGCTGGATTCAAACCATGTGCCTCTCTCTGAGATAGCAGCACAGGTCCTCACCATTAGACCAATCAGAGTTCCCTATATTGAGGCTAACTTTTTTGTTGTTGAGTAATATAGAGTCAGAATCAATCCATAGCTTACCCTCCAGTATATTTTCAGAGGCTGTTAAGATAATGGTAGATTATTTCCTGCTCAAGTGAATTTTTATTCAAGACTCCTCACTGCAAATTTCTATTGCAATTGAAGAGTGAAAATACACGTTATGGAAGCAAAGTTAAATAATGAACTTAGAAAGAATATTGCTGAGTAGAAACTCAGCTACTGAATGCCGCTAATTTTCAGGATTTGAAAGGAAGAAATGAAGAAATTAAAGATGTTTGTGAATTTGAAATCTACATATGAAAGTTCCTAAATAGACAAATATTAGATTTATTCATTCATATAAAAGTCCAAGACTATTATCAGTATTTAAGTGCAGTCAGAAGCTGAGCAACGTGACTCTTAAAATTTCTTGATTTTAACTCTTCTTCATTTCTGTATTTAAAGGCTGAGCAACATGCATAGTTTTTCACATCTTACATGTTAAATCTATTTGTGAAGGCAAGTATACACTATCATGGAAAGCTGAATAAAGGTTTATGCATAGGTAAATTCATGCTTGGATGATTACCAAAGATAGAAAAGGAAAGAAAGAGGAGTGAAAATTAGTAAATGAATAACAAACAACATTAAGATGAGAAAGAGGTGCATCAGGGTTGTATCTGTATCTTTACTCCATACCTATTCGATCTGTGTGCTGAACTATTGATTCGGCAAGTTTGGCTTCATGAAGAAGAATGTGGCATCAGGATCAAGGGAAGACATCAACAGTTTATATTATGAAGATGATACAACCTTGCTAGCTGAAACTGAAGATGACCCGAAGTGCTTGCTGCAGAAATATCAAAGACTACAATCTTCAATATAGACTACTTCACAAGAAAAAAGTACTCTTCACTGAGACATCATGATAGATGGAGAAAAGATTGTAATTATGGACTATTTCATCTTAGTTGGATCCACAATCAGTACCCTTGATAACAATGGTCAAATAATCAAAAGACCTATCACATTAGGAAATTATTCTGTCCTCAATCTCTCACAAGTTCTAAGAACTAGAAATATCAGTGTCAAGACTAAGGTGCATCTGATCCAATACATGATCTTTTTCAATTACTTGTTATGTATCTGACTGTTGGACAATATATAAAGGTGAGAGAAGAAGAATCTATGACTTTGAGTTGTAGTGTTAGAGAAGAACTGAATATCCCACCCACTTCCAAAAACATACAAACATGTCTAGGAGGAAATACCTCCACAGTGATCCTTCAAGGCAAGAATGGTGAAACTCTGTCTCACATATTTTGGGCCTATTATTAGGTGGGCATGTCCTTGTAAAGAGACATCACATGCTTGGGAAGGTGGAGGGTCAGTGAAAGAAAGAAAGACCCTCAACAAGGTGGATTGGCACAGTGACTGTAACAGTGGGCTCAAGTGTGTCAGAGATGATGAGGATGGCACAAGACAACAGTTGGAAAATTGTTTATTCATTTGTTGTATGTAGTAATCATCCTATTTAAAGTGGATTACTACAGTATCAGAATCTTATTGTTGAATGTAAGTTTGGAAGTCTATAAGCAGTAGGGATGATTATCTTTTAAATTTATTTTATTAGATTTCCAAGCATTACATATGTACCTAGGAAGGTTATTTTGTTAATTCGAGAATTAAAGTCCTTAAAATAGAAATAGAATAGACATACAAATACAATTTAAAATATCTAAGGGAGTTTATTTAACTACAGTTCATAATGAAACTAGATATTAAAACAATTTTAAAAATTACAAGATAATGAGTTTACAAATAGATAAGGTTAGTAGACTGAATTTAAAAGCTTAAATAAGAACAAATATTTTAAATTTGAAAAAATCATAATAGCTTCTTTGGAGTAATAATAATTTATTCATTCAGAACCTATCCTTACCAACACACAGAAAAACCTTCTGCCTTGTATAGAAATTATTGAGAAGCTATTTCATCATCATTTGTTTACTAAATTACCACGGAATAACATCAAAGGAAATTTGGAACATGAAACAACGTGAAGCTTTTTTTTTTGGTTTGTTTTTTTAAGTGTAATTGGCTATGTTGCAGGAAATTGTGAAAGAGAAAGGTAATTTAATGTCTATCATTATTGTTGCCTTGTGAACTATATGCATTATAAATCCCTAGTTTTCCTGGATTAGAACCTTGAATGACTGAAGCAGATAGAGAACAGTGTTGTTTGTTTACTTGGTGTATTAAAGTTTTCTAAAGTGATTTCTATTGTGCTCAGTGAAGATGTTGTTGTTGTTATGTGCCATCTAGTTGCTTGTGACTCATAGCAACCCTATGTACAACAGCCCTAAACCCTGCTCTGTCCTGTGCCAATTGCACTGTCTCTGACACACTTATCCCGATTACCCCAGTCACTGAATCAATCCACCTCCTTCCCCTCCTGTGCTGTCCCTCCACCCTCCCAAGCATGATGTCCCT
>NW_006399920.1:1086770-1090180 GCF_000299155.1 Elephantulus edwardii | reverse complement strand
TACAACATGTCCAAAGTATGTCAGACGAAGCCTCAGAATCCTTGCCTCCAAGGAGCAGCCTGGTTTAACCCTCTCCAGGATGAATATGTTTGTTTTCTTAGCAGTCCATGGTACACTTAATACTCTTCTCCAGCACCACAGCTCAAAGGCATCAGTTCTCTTTCCATCCTCTCTAGTCATTGTCCAACTCTCTGATGCATAACAAGTGATTGCGAAGACCATGGCCTGTATCAGATGCACCTTAGTCTCCAGAGAGACACCATTGCTCAGTGAAGATAGTCTTGGGCATTTCATTTTTGTATTTTAAAGTTTTGTGAGTGATTTTTTTCCTTAAAATATTTTATACTAGGGAGCTCTGGTGGCCTAGTGAAAGAAGCAGTACTGCATTCACAGAGCGCTTGGTTGGAATCCACCAGATGCTCTGCTGAGAGACAATCTCCTCCTGTACCAGTCAGATACAATTTGAGGTACACATACACACACACGCACAAAAAAAAACCAATGAATTTTTTTAAATATTTTATACTATTATTTTCACCCATTAGCCCTTAAGTGTAATAGCTGTTGCTTTCTATTAGTAGGTTTTGAGGTAAATTACGCATTGCCAGCATACAATGTCGATTGCCCTTTCTTGAGTAAGTCATGCAGTCTTGCATCGTACTGATCTCTTTTCTAGAGTCTCCCAGTACTTTCTGTCTATGAATCCAGCCATCAATTCATCCATTTTTTTTATTGGCCAAGTACTTGATCCATCTATTTATGTGTTTATATACACATACATACTTCTATACAGTCAAGTATCACTCAACTTTTAAATTCCTACTAGAAATAAAAAATCATGTAAAGTGGTATGTTGTACTTTAAACCTCTGGTCCAGAAGAGAAAATTTACATTTCAGTAAAGGAACCACCTTGCTGTTACAAATATGTTTATATATCAATGTACAGTATTCAGGAAAATGTATTTAAAAGAAACAATTTAGAATAATATAGTTATTTCTCACTTGAGCAACTGGGTAAGATAGACATTGAGACTTACTGTTTTGGTGGCATAGCATGGACCACACTGTGCTGCTGACAAAGAGATTAGCAGTTCAATTCTACAAGTTTCTCTGAAAGAAAAAATCAGAGTCTGTTTACACTAAGACTACAAACTCTAAAGCCCAGTGGAGGGTCATTATGAGCAAACCATCTACTTGAATGCATTTTATTTTTGTTTGACCCTGGTTTGTTTGTTTTTTTTTTTGGGGGGGGGGATGGTTTTGGTTTTTTTAATTTTTATTAATTTTAATGAAAGGTTATGGAGATTTTGATTTCCATTCATTCATTCATTGTTGCATTTTTCTCCCTCTTCACCCCTCCCCCCACAGTTTCCTCTTCTCTTCGAAAAGTAAAAGAAAAACTCTTTTATTGTTACCCAATCCCTCCCCACAAGCCCTCTCCACTATGCAGCCTTTGTTCTGGACTCCTGTCATGACAATAATACCTGATCATATATCCCTTTTAAACAGTACTCTCCTTCACTACTAGGCCAATATCATGATGGATGGAGAAAAGATAAGTTAATGCTTTCTTCTTATGTGGGTCCACAATCAACACCCTCAGTACCAGTAATCAAGAAATTAAAAGATAAATTGCATTTGGAAACTCTTCTGTCAGGGACCTCTCTAGAGTACTAAATAACAAAAATGCCAATGAAGACTAAGCTGGGCTTGATATAAGTCATGGTGTTGTCAATTGCTTGCTATATATCTGAAGGTGTGACAGCGACTAAAGATGACTAGAAGAATGCATGTATTTGAATTGTGGTGTTGGAAAAGAATATGTAATATCCCATGGTCTTCCAAGAGAAGGAACATGTCTTTCTGGGAGAAAATGAAACTAGGTTGTTCCTTAGAAGCAAGCATAGTGAAATCTATCTCATATACTTTGGATATTTTGTTAAGAGGTGCTAGTCCTCAGAGAGGGACATCATGCTTGGAAAAGTGGAAGGTCAGCATAAGAGAGGTTGAAAGAATTGCACTAACACCGTGACTGTAACAATGGGCTTAAATATATCTGATGAGGCAAAAATATCGTAGAATAGGGCAGTGTTCAGAGCCTTGGCCTGTTCGTAGGGTCTCTATGATTCGTAGGGTCTCTATGAGCCATAGCTGACAGGATGGCACATTAAACAACAACAAAATGCTTAAATGGTACCCTCAGTGACCTAATAATTAAATAAGTTAAATTGATAATTACATCCACAAATACACCCCTGAAGTTATTTTCCTGTTTAAAACCATCATTGCTTTGCATTGCTAATAGAATAAAGACAAAATTCTATCAATCAGCTACTAAATCAATTATAAATTGCCACTCAGATAAGTTAAGAGACTGCTTCAGCTCTAAGAATTCAGGCTGCCCAGCTTGACTGACTGAATAATGAAGCAGAGTCATACAAAGTCAACTCGGCAAGAATTTCTTGGGCCCGACAGTCAGAAGACGAGCCAAATAGGCTTCAGTATTTTGACATGGAAGGAAACTTGGGATGTAACCTAAAAACATTTCATTATATGTCAATGTGGAGTGTAAGCTCTAGTATGATATAGATTATTTATGTCACGTTCATGGTTATATCAGCAGTCAGTGACTAAGTAATTCCAGTAAAAGATAGGCACTCAGAAATGAAATGATAAATAAGAAAGGCCTTCAGATAAGTTAAATTAAAAGGCCTAATGATGAAAAGGCTCTGAGGATGTAGAAGGGGATTATTTCTTGTCCTTGAGTTTGGAGACTTAAAGAAAAGTGTAAGATTCATGTTTATCTATACAAACACAGATATATAGAGACATAAAACGAATTCTGTCAATAAATCTGTCAATTAATGAAAAATTTACACTCATGAAATTTTATAAAGAGATTAAATATAAATGTCTAGGTATTAATCTAATATCTATCTATTAATTTGTGTTGGTCTTACTTCTTATATACCAGAATTGCAATGATATCCATTTAGACAAAATTTTGGTCCTGATTTATAGTAAGTGACTCAGAAGTTCTAGAGATTCTTTGATTTTTAACACAGCAGATCTGAGTACTTCTTTAATCATTCTTCCAGAAGTTGTCTCCATGTATGTATTACCAACTTTAATGTTCTTTGTAGAAGATGTCAACAGAACTTCAGCAAATTGCAACTCTACCTCCAGCAGAACAACATTAACTCCCGATGTTGTGCTGTGTTAACAATTGTTGCTGTGCTTGAGCCCATTTTTGCAGCCACTATGTTGACGCTCTGCTTTCATCTAAGATCCATCTAACATCGGCTACAATATCCCAAGTACCACGACCCCTTCTAAACTCAGCCTGGACTTCTGGCAGTTCTCTGCTGATGCACTGTTCCAGTCGTTTTTGGATAATCTTCAGTAAAAT
>NW_006399920.1:1073981-1085443 GCF_000299155.1 Elephantulus edwardii | reverse complement strand
GACATGTCTTTGGAAAGGGACATCATGCTGGGTAGAGTAGAGGGACAGCGCAGGAGGGGAAGACCCTCTATGAGGTGGATTGATTCTGTGACTGGGGTAATCGGGATGGGTGTGTTAGAGGCAATGAAATTGGCACAGGATAGAGTGGGGTTTAGGGGTGTTGTACATAGGGTCGCTATGAGTTGCAAACGACTCGACGGCACATAACAAGAACAACCACAACAAGAACATGTTGATGCTGTTGTTATTTTTAGATGTTGTTGAGTATAACTCATAACGACCTGTGAACAACAGATCTGGATTTTATACTATTCTGTGCCAACCTCACAATCGTTAGAACACTCAAGCCACTGCTGCAGTCACTGTATCAATCCACTGTCCCTGTGCCTTTTCAAAGACGATGTCATTCTTCAAGAAATACTTTTTTTCTAGCAACATGCACAAAGTATGTGAGATGAAGTTTCAGCATCCTTACCTCCAAGAAATATTGTGCCTGCAGTTTCTCCAAGACATATCAGTTTGCTCTTTTGTCAGTCCATTAGATATTTAGTATTCTGCTCCAATGCCACAGTTCAAAGGCATCAATTTTTCTTCTGCTATCCTTATTCATTGTCAAGCTCTCAGCAGTGTAGCCAGTGATTGAAATGACTGTAGTCTGAAACTAGTGCACTTTAGTCTTCAAGCTAAAGCAATGTCCCACAGCAGTCTGGAGACTTTCCCTGACTGCAGACTTTCCCAGCGCAACATGCATCCTGATCTCATGATTACTGGTAACAGGTATCAAGTCTTCCTCATTTTGACTATCTACTTTCTCAAAGATCTTATCTTTCTCCAGGGACTCTTTCCTCACAACATATTCACAGTTTTACTATTCTACCTTCTGAGTATCATTCTAGCTGTGCTGCTTCTGAGACAGACTTTTAATCATATTGGTAGCCCATTTTATATCCAATGTTCTTTGTCAACATCACAAAACAAAAGCATAAATATTCTTTCATATTCCTTATGCATTGTTCAGCTTTCTCATGCCAATGAAGCAATTGAAAATACCATGACTTGGGTCTGGTTCACCTTGTACCTCCAAGAGACATGTTTGCATTTTAATACTTTAGAGAGGCATTTTGAAGCAGATTTGCTTAATTCAATAGGTGGTTTGATTTCTTTTTTTAAATCTGCTACTTCATGAATGTTGATTATGAATCCAAGTAGAATCAAATATTTGATAACTTATTTTTTCTGTATGTATATAATATTTTGTTATTACTACAGTGATAAAAAAATGATATCAATTGACCAAGACTAAGATGTGCCTGATTTTGACCATGGTCTTTGCAATTACTTGCTATACATCTAAGAGATGGACAATGAATAGGAATGTTGGAAGAGGAATTGATGCCTTTCTTTGAGTTTTAGTGTTGGAGAAGAATCCTGAATATCCCATGGAATCCCAAGAGAAGAAACAAAAATGTTCTGGTAAAAGTGTAGTCAGATGTCTGTCTGTGCTGTGTATTAAGACTTCTAGAGTTGTCCCTAGCTTTTATCTGATGAATTTTATACTTTTGGGGTTTGCTCCTATGTTCCTGATCCATCTTAAGTTTGTTTTTTTTGTACAGTGTGAGGTGTGGGTCTTGTTTAACTATTCTGCAAAAGGTTTTCCAATTTTACCAACATCCTTTGTTAAAGGTGCTGCTTTCCTCCACTTAAATGGTTTGTGTCCTTGTCAAAAATGTAGAGCCACAACTCAATCAGATGTATGCACACCCATGTTTATTGCTGCTCTACTCACAATAACAAAGAAATTGAAACAAACTAAGTGCCCATCAACAAATGAATGGACAGGAAAAAGTAAGGTACATTCACACAATGAAAGCATTGGAAAACAATAAACTCATAAAACATTATACAACATGGATAAGCCTAGAAGATATTATGTTGAGTGAATTACCTTAACCACAAAAGGGCAAATACTGCATAACAGTGCTGTTATAAAATAGGACTGACATGGGGCTTGGAGAGGAGAAGAGGGAAAGTGTGGCTAGAAAATGAACACTAAATTGGAAAGAATGAGATGAAAGGAATATCTGATTAGGCATTATGTGTCTGACAACAATCTGGAAAAAGTGTATTGAAAGCAGACCGGGGTGAGAAAAGGAAAGGGGAGGGTGGAAAATATGGAGCAATGAATGAATTAAAAACATAATTTAAAAAAGAAAATAAAAGTGCAGTCAGAGTAGTCCTTAAAGGTAAAGATGTTTTCAGTATAGCTTTACATACCATTGGATCTTAACTTATGTTAATTCATTTAATTTTTTAATATTGACCGATTCTTTGTAGTACTGGGAGTGACTATGTATACCTTTCTAGCTTTCTATGTCTTTCAATTTCTTGTGCATAGACTCCTTAAATATTGTAACTAGAGACCTGATTTCCTCTCCACCACCTTTCATTTCGTTCAGATTGAGAAACACTGAATATGGTTTTTTGTTGGGGTTTTTAACTTCATATTGTCTTTTCCATGCTTTAACTTACTACCTTACTTTGTCTTCTCAACGAAAGTCATCTGTTCAACTCTTACATCATCAATTCTTTCATTTATTGGAGCTGTGCTACGTTCATAAGGGAGTGTCAGGGTCTGTCCAGACACATATTTTTTTGTCTTTTCTTTCTTTCCTGTCTTTTTCTACAGTAAAATTATAACATTTCAACAATAAAATCAGCAACAACAAATTCAATAAGCAGCTGCTTATTGGTGAAACAAATAGAAACAAAAATGAAGACAGTGTAGGATTTGATAGCTCAGAGACCCTGCAGAGTTGGCATACTTTTCTACTGAGAGAGGAGATATTTGATGCCCCTCAACTTTGTCAGTGGGTACTATCAAGCTGAAAAACAAGGCTTTGACTGTCTGCATTCACTGTGCAGACAGCGTCTTAAAGGAGTACCGTAGACTTACTCTATGAGTGATAAAAAACAAACTGTAGATCAACTTCTGATTTTGGATGGAACCCAAAGCTACTTAAAGCAGTATCAATTGGATAGCATGATAGGAACAGAAAACAAAAATAATAGGAGTATCTTTTTCTCAGCCTTGCAGTCTTCTTCTTTTCCATGCCCTATCCCTAGATGGAGGCAATTAGAGAACAGAAATGTGGTTTGTGAACCTTCAGCTCCAGCATCACTCTATAACATCCCTGTGGTTGTTACTGTGTACCATTGAGTCAGAACAGACCCATAGTTGACTCTTGGGCAAGTTTTCAGAGGCAGTTAATCACGCAGGAGGAGATTATCTATCCTACTCCTGCGAAGCAGCTGGTGGATTCAAACCATGTGTCTTCGGAATTGCAGCACAGCTTCTTCCCATGAGGCCACCAATGCTCCCGTAGGTTTGTAATAGGAAATGGTGTTCATCTATAATGAAATTTCAACTGATTTTCAGTGCTTCTCACTGAAAGGAAGTGTTAAATTTTATTATTCTCAGCAGGAAATAATGTTTTAAGAATTAGTAATATCTTCCATGGATGACTAAAGGGAACAAAGTGTATGTGTGCTTTATTTGTTGTCCCTTATGTAGGTGTCAGAACCTTAAAAAAATTTTCCCTTTGTCTACTCTGTACTCTGTTATGGAGATAGATTATGATAACTCTAAGTAGCTCTGGGTACCAGTGGTTCCCTATACATACTTCAAAGTCATAGCCCCCAGAAATAGTAGCCTCTGGTGAGTATGTCCATCAGTAAATTTCATTCCAAAACTTCCCTAACTCCATCTAGCCTGAATGATTATCAGTCTAAGAATTATCTTTACAGAAGAACACCCTTTACGTTACTAAATGAAATATATACTGACAGCTCAAGTTTTAAATACATTTTCATGAGAACTATTATATGTACTAAATTCCTGAACTTCTAGTGTCTGAAAAGAAATAATAATGTAAGGGCAACCCAGAATAGCAAATGATTTATTATAATCTTATAAGGGAATTGGAAATTATAAAACAAACCTATCATCATGTATCACCACTCATCTGTCAGTTTGCCATACTGTGGTGGCTTGAGTAGTGCTGTTATAATGAAAGCTATAACATTAGTATTTCAAATACTGGCAGGGCTCATTGGACCTTCCAGACTAATACAGAAGTTATTACTGACCATGTACTTCTCAAATAATGGGCTGTTGATACACATAATATCAGTCTAACATTGTTGGGTAGATTGCTGGAAGATAAATTCCTCAGGGTAAAAGACACAAAAAATGGAACTAGGGAAAAGCTACTTTGTAGGTTGAGTCTTACTTAATGATATGGAGGAAGTAAAGCTTTTACCTAATGAAGAACTTTTATTTACTGATATAAAATGACTGATTCAAAATAAAAATAACAGCTGCATAAATATATTAATAGTTAAAAATGCAAAGCATCAGGCTAGGGAAATTTGGGTTGTAAAGAATGAAATGAAATATGCAAAGATGAACCTCTTAGCTATGAGAGAGTGGACATGGCTTTGAATTGGGTGTTTGGAATCACAAAAATCATAGGATCTACTATATAGAAGATGACACATTGAAAAGGAATAATGCTGAATTTATCCTCAAAAGGAACATTTTAAAATTTATCCTTAAAGACAATCATGTGAGTGATAGGATAATAGCCATATGTATATAAAGAAGACCAGTTAATACAAATTTGATTCAAATATACACAGTAGGCACTAATGTAAAATTTTACTTTTACTAAATATAAAAGATGATGACATTGAAGACTACTATAGCTTTTGCAGTCTGAACTTTATTGAATATGCAACCAAGGTACTTTAATACTTTTGTGGCTGGAATGCAAAAGTTGGAAACAAGAATATTGTTTGTTAAGTGCCTTCAAGTAGATTATGGCTTATAATGACCCTATGAACAACAGATCTGAACCTGTCCTATCCCATAATCTATGACACACTTGAGCCCATTTCTGTAGTCATTGTGTCAATCCACCTGATTGTCTTCCATTTGTTCTCTATCTCCTTATCTTTCTAAGCATGATGTCTTTCTCAAAGTAATAGCCTTTCCTAGAAATAATGTCCAAAGTATGTGAAATGAATCTTAACCATCCTTGCCTCCAAGGAGCACTCTGGCTTTATCTTTTACAACCTCATTGCTACTGTACTCTGCCAGCAAGGTAGTGCCTGTATTGTCCTATCCTGTGCTAACCTCACAATTTCCAGCACACTCAAGACCATCACTATAGTGTCTGTGTCAGTTTACCTTGTTGAGAGTTTTCCTCTGTTTTTTAATTCCTCTCATCTTTCCAAGCTTCCAAGCTTTTGTAAGACAGGATAATGCCCACATAAACTTTGAATTTAAAAGCCTCTGGTGAGTATGTCCATCAGTAAATTTCATTCCAAAACTTCCCTAACTCCATCTAGCCTGAATGATTATCAGTCTAAGAATTATCTTTACAGGAGAACACCCTTTACGTTACTAAATGAAATATCTACTGACAGCTCAAGTGTTAAGTACATTTTCATGAGAACTATGAGAGCCCTCGTGTTCTAGTTCATAGGGAGATGCTCTGTTAACCCCCAAACCATCTCAGGAATAGATTTAATGCATTTAATACTAGCAGTCAAAGGCCAGACCCATTGTAAAATGACATTAGCATATCATACACTAAGCCCAAGCTCCACAAAAGGTATTGACAATTAATTAATAAATGAATGGCTAAATAAATAGGTACTAAGATTATAGGAATTCATGGAATACCAATTGATGAATTTCAAGCCAAGAGAAGTAGCTCTGAAAGTGCTTGATCACAAATGAGACAATAAACATCATGATAAATGAAGACAAACTTGAAGTTTCAAGGGTTTAATTCTAATTGGGTCTAAAATCGACAGCCATGGCAAAAAGAGTCAAGAAATTAAAAACAAACAAACAAACAAACAAAAAACAAAACCAACATGTTTGCTATTGGGCAAAAATTCTATCAAGAAGTTATTTAAAGTTCTAAAGATCAAAGATATAGGTTCAGGGGAGCTCTGGTGGCCTAGTGGCAAGAAGCTGCAACTACAATCCCAGAGGTGCACAGTTCAAATCCACCAGATGCTCTGCCGGAAAAGGAGGGGCAATCTCCTCCTGTACCAGTCAGATCTGATTTGACGGTACACGCACACACACACAAAAAATAATAACATTTTTTAAAAAAAGTAAAAAAACAAAAAAAGATATAGGTTCAAAGATAAAGTATGCCTAATTTATTTGGTGTTTATTATTCCCTCATAGTCATGTGAAAGCCAGACAATAAATAGGAAAGAAGGAAGCATAATGGTTGCTTTGATGTTGGGTTGGTGAAGAATACGGAGTATATCAGGGGCTTTCAGAAGAATAAGCAGCTCTGTTTGGGACAAAGTGCAGCCAGAGTTCTCCATAGGGGCAAAGATAGTAAGATTTTATCTTATATCCTTTGGGCATAAAATCAGGAGTAGGTAGTCTTTAAGGGAAAACCCACATGCTTGAGAAAAGTAGGAGAGTATTAAGGAGGAGAATATCCTCAGGAGATGCAATGACATAGCGACTACAACAGTTGCCTGAAGCACAGTAGAGATGGTGAGGAAGATGCAGTGTCGGGCTAAGTTTCAATCAGCTGTATAGATAGTTACTGTGAGATAGAGTCTACTCAACAGCACTGCTTGACTTGACCATGTGGATGGGCACTAATATGCAAATAAGACATGCTAGCCCATGCACAAGGGGATTGACTGCAGATCTTACCGACCCACCAAGGGATTGGCTAGTCTCACCATTAAATGGAGAGGATCCTGCAGCAGAAGGCGGTAGATCTTCTGGCAGCAGAGGAGTAGAGACTGTAACTCATCCTTCAGGACACTGGACATACTAGGAGGATATAAGTGGGCAGCAGCAAAACAGCAGCCACAGTAGAGAACCAGAGACCTGACACATGAGAGGCAACCTTGGGACTGCTACACAACTGGAACAGAACGAAGAGCCTTTTGCCAAGTTCGTTGGAAGACTGGGGAGAGAAGGGCCATACTGGTAGGATGAAGAATGTTATAACACTGGCTTAAAGCCATGAGGGTCAAGGCTGAGGTGTCCGCAAGCACATTTTGGAAGCTATCCTGAGTATTTCACTACTAACCTGGATTATAACCTTTTGACTTCCCCATTATGGTGTGGTCTGTGAACTATCACCTTGGATTTTTGGACCTAGTAAAATGAATGTTGAGATGAATAGAAAGAAGTAAGGGAGCCTGGGAACATATCTGACCTCACGGGGAAGAATTTGTTTTGTGTTGTTTATGCTGTTGACAACTGACAGAAGTTCATGCTATTACCTTTGTAAAGTTGGTAAAGGTCATATACAGTCATCCTCACATGGCCCTTGCTCATTTTATAATGCCTAACAACAACATTGCCATGGTCGGACTTGTGTCCCCTAAATATATATCAAATGAGCTCTGGGAGCATAATGTTCATGGAGTTGTGTTGTTAATCTAAAGGTGGCACATCTGTAGTTTACAGTTTGAGGCCACCAGCAGCTCTGCAGCAGACAGATGTACAGTCTCCCCTCATTGTATGTACAGCCTTGGAAAACCCAATGGAGGGTCAACTATAGGTTGATTCTGACTCAGTAGCAATGAGTTTGAGTTTGTTCTTTTGAATTTTATATCCATTCAGTTGAGCTATGATTATCAATGACAGTTATGCATTGGTGTAATCATTCCCTGTGATTTTATCTCATGATATAATCAACCAGTCATTTGCAGTGAGATTAGGGTGGAATGTAACTTTCTTATTAAAGTCACAATTTCATCTTGATCCAATATAAGGGATGTTTTCTTGGAGTATGGTCTGTGACTTAATTCTCGCTATAAAAATGGAGAAAGAATAAAGTATAAAGAGAAAGAAAAAAAGAGATCTAACCAGGAATAGAACATGTACTTTGGACCTGGTTTCCTGCACTGAGAACTTCCTAGATATAAGGGAATATTAATGTCATATTTGCATCATAATCCAGAAAAAAACAACAAGCCAGCCAAAAAAACTTGATTCTTCTATTATGTGTATTTGTTTGTGAGAGAGATGGAACTGCACCTAGACAAACTGGAGTTGTTTAGTTTTTGTTGTTGTTATGTGCCATAAAGTTGAATATGAAAAGATCTGAACCCCGTCCTATCCTGTGCCTTCCTTACACTTTCTGATGGACAAGAGCCCATTTTAGCAATCACTGTGTCAATCCACCTTGTTGAGGGTCTTCCTCTCCTTCCCTGACTCTCCACCCTTCCAAGAATCATGTCCTTCTCCAAGGAATAGCCTCTCCTGGAAACACACACAACATAGTTGGTGACTGAAATTATTAACCTTGGTTAGTTCAGAGGTAGCACACAATATTGGAACATCTGTAACGTACATTGAATTGGATATGGACCTATAGAAACTGGGAGGCAAGAGTTTTGATAATGAAAAAAACAAATAAATCATGAATTTTTCCACTTTTAAACTCCAAAATCCTTTTTCATCTACAGTATATATGAATTTGTCATCATCGTGTTTGGTTTATACAGCTAGTTATTTTTATGTGTGTAGTCTTATTTTTCCATCACAGTAATATTTTTCTTGACAGCCAAGCTGTTATATACATCCTGGCTTTGAAAGCAAGAAAGTGAGATTGATAACATGTGTTTAAAATGAAAGTTGCCTGTGTTTATGTATTATTCTCCACTGTTTTCTAGGTTTGCCATACATTCAAGTTTTGTTTTACGATGCTTTCAGTTTCTCAAACTGAAAAAAGAGTAATAATAATTTTTATGCAAAGCTTTATTAATATAATTAAATGATCAAATGACTTTGTGGAATCATTTGACATATTGTTGTTAGTCATTATTACTGAGTTGGATTTGGTGGTGGTGGTGGTGGTGGTGGTGGTTACCTTCAACATGACTCATAACAACCCTATAAACAAAAGGCTTGAAGGCCCTCTGAAAGTTCATAGTTTCCAGAGGCCCATTATTAATACTCCAGCAGGTTTTCAGAGACAGTAAATCTCATGGAAAGAGATTGCCCATCTTTCCCCCTCTGAAGAGTTGGTGGATTCAAGCCCCATGTCTTAGGGATAGCAGCATAGTTCCCTACCACCAGCCAATGAGAGCTCCTAGTATATACATAGACAATTGAATGTGTGGATTACAATAAATTGTAACTAACCTTGAGGAAAATGGGAATCACAGAAAACTTGATTCTGCTTATGGAAAACCTATACTTGGACCAAGAAGCAGTCCTTAGAACAGATCAAGGGAACACTGCATGGTACAAAATCAGGAAAGGAGTTCATCAGGGATGCACGCTGTCCCCATACCTTTTCAATCTATATGCAAAACAGATCATTCGGGAAGCAGAGCTTTATGAGCAGGACTGTGGCATCAAGAATGGAGGAAGACTCATTAACAACCTACCATAGGCAGATGACACGACCTTACTAACTGAAACTGAAGAAGACCTGAAGCACTTGCTGCAAAAGGTCAAGAACTGTAGTTTTCAATATGGATTGAAGCTCAACATCAAGAAGACAAAGATTATCACAACTGGGCCAATTGGCAGCATGATAATGGAGAAGAGATTTAGGTTGTTAGTAATTACAGTTTGCTTGGATCCACAATCAACACTCTTAACACTAGAAGTCAGGAAATCAAAAGATGAATTGCATTGGGAAAATCTGCTGTCATGGATCTCTCCAGAGTGCTGAGAGCAACAATGTCAGTCTAGATACAAAGGTGCACCTGATCCATGCCATGGGCTTCACAATTACTTGTTATATTTCTTGGAGTTGGACCATGACTAAGGATGACAGAAAAAGAATAGATGCCTTCGAGTTGTGGAGCTGGAGAAGAGTCTTGAACATAACATGGACTGCCAAGAAAACAAATTGGTCTGTTTTGGAAAAGGTGAAACCAAGTCTATCCTTGGAAGCTAGGATTTTGAAGCTCCACCTCATTTATTTTGAGCACTTGTCTAGGAGAGATTGGTCCTTAGAGAAGGACTTCATGCTTGTAAGGGTGGATTCAAACCTACCAATTACTGTGTAGGAGAAAGATGTGGTAGTCTGTTTCCTTAAAGAGTAGTCTTGAAAACACTCTGGGACAGATCTACTCTACCCTGTGGGGTCAGAGTTAAAATTAACTTAGGAGATACAGGTTACTAGATTCTTGATCTAAGAGAATAGAGGTATGAAATAAATGGTCAGTTAACAAACCCAATTAGAAACTATTAAAGCTTTACTAAAAAAAAAGGCAGTATATCATAAAAAGACACAACATAGTGTGACAGTTAAACTTTATACTGATGTCAGAATAAATCCCTCTAAGTTTAATTTTCTTCAACTTTACAATGATAACCATAACAGTAATAAGCTTGAAATTTATAAATTTGTTATGATATCTATAAATATACACACATGGCACAAACAGTAGATATTGAGTAGTGGCAACATTAGTGAATTCTTTCTCTTCACAAGGGCTGTGGAATGATGGCTATATGATTGAGTGTCTGATAGTACATTTACTTGTTCATAAAGTTGCAGCTTTACTCTTAACAGTATTCACATCGGCCTCAAGAACACAAGCTATAGAATAAAAGAACCGAAAGGAACCTACCAAAAATTAGCTGTGTGAATTTCAGTGTACACATAGGTATTTAAAGTTTGGTTTATGATCATGGAAGACCAATAAGTCAAGTACTGATTGCATGAGAGAGGTATAAGACATGAATATATAGGAAAATAAAATCACCCTTCAAAGATGAAATACAAAACTTAGCATATGGGCATTTAATTTAGTATATCATTGATTAAAATTTGAATTCAACTATTTACCTTCTTTAATTACTTATGACAAAAAGAAATGATAAAGGATGTGGAAACTATTCACCTGAATTGGGGACATAATAGTTCTTATTTATGTGTATGCATTGTAAAAGTTTTAAAAATAAATGTAAAATGAATTTTGATTCATGAGCACCATACCTAATATAATTTAAAATTTCCACATAGCTATGCACACATATATGTTTTGAAGTAATTATTTCTGGATATAAAAATTTTAGAAGTGGTTCTAAAGTGTTTGATATGTATACTTATCAAAATCATAATATGATACAATGTAATATGAACGTGCTTTAAATCTAAGTAAAAATATAGGTGAGCAGTCATTTTATGTGCACAGTTTTATGTATAATTTTTCTCTAAATTCGATATCTTGCCTTTCCCCACCCCCCCGTCATTGGTTACTGTCGTTGTTATGTACCGTCAAGTCTAAATCAATTCAAGTCACAGTTGATCCTCAAGTGTGTTTTCAGAGGTTACAAATCACATTATTCAAAATGGTTGACTCTGGAGAACATTATGCTGAGTGAAATATCCCAGTCACAAAAGGACAAATATTACATGATGCCACTGTTGTAGAATGGG